>NC_137636.1:9266809-9551809 GCF_963383615.2 Lipophrys pholis
TGAATGTGTGAAGGCAGATTGCTTTCTGTGTGGCCCTGTATGGTCCTATTCACTGGTTTCTCGTTTACCTGGAATCCGAATGCCGCACACAACCATGTTTTGTATGACTTCACATGTTCCGTTCAAATTTACTTTTAATGCAAGTTCAACAAAGACTTGCGGCAAACGAACAAAAAGCAAAATGTTTGGGGCTGGTTGTGTGAAGGAAAAATGACAGCCCATTATCATCGTATGACATGCGGTGAACCAGCCAATACGAAAAAAGAGTGATGGGAAAGAAAAAAAAAAAGAGGCAGTTTTCCTTTGCATGAGGTGACCGGTCTTCACATTACTGATTGTAACTTTAAATAAAAGAATAAAATGGCGTGGAAAAGGAGACCTGAAGAGAAAGCATGGGGGGCACAGTGATAATAGGCTGCATTAGCCACGTCTGTTGGGAATAGGCCTGCAGTAAGGCTACTTGCTCAGTGAAGTGTAATCTTCAGTGGCCTGGCCCCTGTGACAGCCAGCACAGTGAGTGGTTTGGGTGGGGCCAGTGAGGCCTTACACAAAGCAATGAGTTTCACTATGGCAGGTAGGGGATACAAATAACACACATACAGCATAAACACAGGGGGAGGGCATCAGACCGTGTACGAGCCCAGCATGAAAGGTAGATCACCGGTGATATAGAGAGAAAACTAGATGTTGGAAAGGGGACTGTGGGGAAATTGGCTGGAGGGTGTGAATGGATGAGAGAGAGAGAGAAGATAGAAACTAGACTGTGATAGTAAATAGAACAGAGCTGCTGATGTGAAGATGCAATGGGAGGAAAAGGATGGATGGAATGATAAAGAGGATAACTATGGCATAAAGCGTGAGGGCTGAAGGGATAAAAACAAACGATAGCAGGTCAGGGAGGGATGCTAAAAGACGTGATAACAGTACGGAGACTCAAGATGAAATGCTCTCAGTGGGTCGGGATGTATGGTGTGACCTGTTAGAGGAGATCATATTTACCTACACGTGACAAGTTTCATCTCACTACATCCCTGGTAAGACATTGGAAATAAATGTACCGGCTGAATGTTACAATTCAATGCAGGCTTAATAAATCCAGTGTCTGTGTTACAGCTTGAATCATTGCTTTGAAGTGAGTCAGCACACAAGCAAATAGAGGGGCTTTGTGAGGGGTGGCTGATTATTTTACGTAAGGTATATGGACTGCAGGGCGAAGGCATTTTCTTCCTTTCAATTGTGTGGCAGAGTTCTATATTTTCTCATCATTCGTTGCGCGTACGTCACCGGAATGAAGAATATAAAACGTCACGACATCAAGTGAGACCACATATGCATGACCATCTGATGATATCCACAACCCAACTTGACTTGTGCACTGGATCAATTGTACGCAGTTCACAAGTCGGAAGTACCTCTTCAATCCTATCCCGCATCCCTGCACCCTGCCGGCCCCATGGGTGCCTGACCTTTGAGAAAGTGTCTCGTGAAACGAGAGACGGAGGGGAATAGAGACTCGGGAGATGTCTCCCCCCGGGGAGATGGACAGACTGGTAGACATGGGAAGTGGTGGCACTTGAAAGCAAATGGGAATCGGGATGGAAATAGAGGCACATCAGCAACTGTTGCCTGCAGGGTGGAGAGAAGTTGTTTGGTGTGCACCACTGAGGTGGAAATGTGCGGATGGCCCAGCATGGTGGGTGGGCAATTGCTTTTTTTAAAAAGTGGGAAATAAGAGGCATTTTTATGACTATGGAGATTTGCTTTTCTGTATGTTTATCTAAGACTTGCGAGCTGTGGATAGTGTAGTAGGATCAGCCTCAGAGCAGGACGTGTTTCTTCGCTGGCTAATTGTTTATCGAAACTTACCAAGATATCTTGAAGCGCATCCCAGAAACCAAATGTTCTACCTGCTGGTTGCAATGGATTTAATCAATTGTGTCATCAGAGAGCTGTGGTATTTTCATTTTAAATGCTGCTTTAACCTCCAGTTATACAATATGCAGTCTTGTGTATAAAAATAAAATAATTCTCTTGTGTCTGGTCTTGTTTTTGTCAAACAGCTGTATTGCATATTTCACCGAAAAGACACACATGGGAATGGTGTAGTTTCATTCAAAAATTTGGCATGGTGTTCTCCAAAGCTTGCAAAGTAATCCTCAGCCCTAACCGGAGAAGACATTTCCTATGCAGTGCTTGTAAACATCTGATTAACACTGCCTGGCCCCCACGTAAACAATATTACAAACATATTTGCATGCACAAACACATCGAGTAAATAAGGAAATCTTTTTCAATGAGGGCTGAGCACAAACGGCAAGAATCATATGAGATAATAGAGTGTGGAAGGTGACAGCTCCAAAGACCTCATGACCAGACACCAAGCAGAGAGATGTGTACGTCCATGGCAGCCAGTGACACTACATTGATGCAAACGGGCTTGCTGTTATTCACTTCTTTTTTTTTTACAGTGTAGTACAATGTGTTTCTCCACCTGCAGCTGAAGTGCAACCGTTTATAGATACCTAATGACAGTGATGATAACCGTGGAGTTTGAGTAAAGCAGACCTTTTTCCTTGTTGAGGAAATCCAAAGGTGTCTTTATTAAAAGGTAATTTCAAAGCCATCTGTTTCCATCAGCAACGCCGCCCCTTTTTCTCTGAAGGGCTTATTGATTTGGGTCGTAATCTACAAATAAATATATTGTTTGAGTTTATTTTTCCCATGCTCTAAGCAATGTTAAAAGGACACAGCTCATCTGGCTGATGGATGGGAGCAAATGTAGCCCAGGGCCTAAGGGTGGACTGCAAGAGAAATGTACCTTATAACACACATAGAAACCCACGCACACACATAAACAACCCCTCCAGATGGGTACCCCCTTGTGAGCAGAGTGTAGGGCCCAATTATGTGTGTGAGGGAGTGTGTGTGTTTGTTTGTGTGTATTAGCGAGAAGTGGGGTGGGGGCGGGGTGCAAACAACTCTTGTCACAAAGTGTTTTGAAAACTATTACAGCAAAATTGAGTCGCATTATGTGTAAAACACACTTTAAATCACACACACCTACATTACAGAACCACCGCACTCCACAGTAACACTGCACAACAACAGCGGAGCGCGTCGGTGGAGGTCAAGGCAGTGGATTATTGCTGCCATAAAAGAAAGCACAGTACAGTCTTACCCCACAAAGCTACGGTCATCTTTTTTATTCGTGTGCTTATCATGCAGCGTGACAATCGGCATGCCGGCATGGCTACAGGAGCGTTCTAAAGAGGTAGATGAAGAATCCAGAATGAACCGCTGTGTGCTGGCGATGAATGCCATCAAGCACAATCACTGGATATGTCAACTCCTTCATTTGCAGAGCTTTTAGTGTCTTTCTTGCATCACAGGACACCACTGCACTTATGGCGTCTTGCTAGCGCTACCGTTGAGTTTGACTCAGCTGCGATATAAACCATTTTTGTGTTTTTAGTGAAAGAAAGTAGTTCAGAGGGTGACACCCGAGGTTGCTCTGTTGGTTTTGACCTGTTTGGGTATACAGAGCAGAATGACCACTGAAAGAAGCTTTCTTAATGTTCCCACTATTTCTTTGTGTTAAGGAACAAAGAAAATTGAAGATGCAAGCAGCCTTGAACGGGTCCTCGCTCAGTCGGCGTATGCATGTCATCTAATGAAGCACGTGAAATACAGGGTCAATCGGACCATCGACAGGTTATGTAGACCGTACTTCCTGTTTCCAGCAGGTGGCGCTATAGTTGGGTAAAACAGGATTCTGGGGCTATCGTTTTCAAATTCTACAGGTTGTGCTGTTTTCACTAGGCCTGATGAATGTGTAAAGTGTCGCAAAAAAGTTCTGTATGTTTAGGCCCTCAAAAACACATTGGAATTAACAGGAGAATGATAACGATAATATCAATAATAATAAACCCTAGGTAATTACAGAAAACAAATACAAGTGAATACAAGTAGTATAAACTAAAAATCATTTACAAAAATTATTATAGTTGCTTCATCCTTGTTAAATGATGAAGGACATTCTTTCTGACTGTGTTGGGTCTTTACAAAGCTTCCTTGTCTGGCCAACACACACAGCTCGGTAGAACAAAGAGGTCAGAAACCAAGCAGAGGTCCCTGTGGGAGCTCTCTTGCCCTTCAACCTTTTAGGTGCTTGAGCCTGATGCTCATTCCCCAGAGGTGTCAGATGAACACAAACCAAGAGGTGTTGTATGCAAAGACAAGGAAAGGAGGTGTGGGAAACAAGGGAGAAGGAACTTGAGAAGGTGAGAGAGGACAGAAAGTGCTTTGAAAGAGCGTGGCAAAGGAGACAGTCGAGGAGAAGAAGAGAGGGAAGTTTAGAGGAAAAGAGCAGGAGGAGTGTGGCTGCAAATGGCATGTGGGGTTAACCGACAGGAGAGAAGGGGAGAGGAGAAGCGGTGCTCGAAAGAAAGAATACAACAAAGATGGGCCCGCATTAGCAGCACGTCTCAGACCAATTACACTGCTGCTAACCCTCTCTTCTATCGCTCCTCTGCTTTCCCTCTCACTGTCCTCTCCTTTTCTCTCCTTCTCCCCCACTTTCTCTATCGCTGCTCTAACTATCCGTGTGCTGTCAGCGGCAACAGATCCCTATATGATACCGGTCTGCACTGGCAGGTTTTATCTTCCCCGTTGTACAATAGGAAAGAAGGATCTGAGAGAAGATAAGATAGGACCAACCAACAGTGACAACAGCAAACACAGCGCAGAGGGGCACGTGCTTGACACAGTGCTTCACTGCCATCTAGTGGCAGGTGTTTCAGCAGGGCCTCCATCAAACCACGCTGATCATTAGTCACAGGCAGTTACGTTGCAGCAGCAGGATCAAAAAGCTCATCTGAGAAAGTGTTTTTTACAGATGAGTGCAATAAAAACCTTAAGGCCCTGAATTATGTTGTGCACCTGCACTCTGCGGGGGTTGTAATGCATTTGTGTGTGGTGAGGGTTTGTGTTTACCGTGCCTAATAAACTGAGCCAAAACATCCCGTTCTGGCTAAATGACTCCTAAATGACTCAAACGATGGTGTCTCAAGCAGCTCGATGCAATGCAGATCACCACAATAAAGACAATTTGATGCACGATGACAGAGAGTTTCTGAACAAAAGTTTAGGTTCTGAACAAAAATGTGGGGTTGAGCTCATAAGCAGTCATGAGATATATTTGTAAATCTCTATGATGTATTGGACTCAATATAAGAAAAGCAAGATAACTGCCGAATTACTAGCATGATCATTTATACTAATTTATACTAATAACAAGAGTCAAAATGCATCCTTGACTGTGCTGCGAGAAATTTCCTTCATTGTCCGTTTTTATCATTCAGTACAAATATATTTTCATTGCACACTGTCTATGCCTTTACAGTGGTATAGAGGTTCACACTCTCAACTCATAGTGAGATGTTCTCTGGTTTAGGTCTAGCTTAGGCCTGGGAAGTTTGCATGTTCTCCCTGTGCATGCATGTTTTTCCTCTGGTTTATACCAACAACAAAAAAAGAAATGCATTAAAGGTAAATTGGTGACTCTAAATCACTTGAACGTGTCTGTCTCTCTCTGTTTGCTCCTGTCTTCACCCACTGCTTACTGGGACCATCACAGGTGATCCTGAGTTGAGTGAAGCCTGGGCTTATGTGTGTGCTGTAAAGCTATTCACATCAAGCTTTGGAATTATGTACATTTTTAGAGTAGAGTCCTGTGCACCTCACTGTCTGACTCTGCAATGTATCGTACAAGAGAGACATTGACACCTTAACATGATTATCTTTTTTTAAGTCAAGACAAGGGTGATGACAAAAAAAAGAAATCAGAAAAGTAATGATGGAAGCAATGTTGCAGCAAATAAGCCCTGTTGATTTATGTGAGAAAAGGGTATCATTAATCTAAGAAGATATCTTTATTCTTAACAGTCATAAAATTGAGGCAAGGGGACCATTAGTGTCACTGTGGTTGAGAAACCCAATAGTTGGGTAAATCACAGTGTTGCATGTGGGACGAAAGTAAGTAAACAAAAAATATACACTCAAATTAAGCAATCAATGCTAATTCTAATCGTAACTATTACTAACCCTGGCCAATTCAAACTGTTTCAGGCTGTGTACCAGCCAGTGGTCTCAGATGACTTAGGGTGCGTTGCATGGTAACTACAAATTCATGCTATGAATAGGGTGTCAGGCTGTCATCTGTCTAATAGGGTGTTCAGGGTGTTACTGATGAGCTCATTCAGATGCAGAAAGAATAACACCAGCGGCGCCTTGTGAAGAACGTACAGGAAGATAATAACGTGTTAAATACTAACTGCTAACTTTTCTCATGTTTGATGAGTCTTCAATACCGGGCCAATCTCAAAAAAGACATTTTAACCGATGACTTAATTTGCATGAGGGCAACGGTCCAATGAGGTGAGAGTGTGTTCTGTGTGTGGTGGGTATCAGGGGTTAATATAGGTGCAAAGAGCTGGAAAAAGACAAAAATAAAATCGCGGGACCACTCCAGGAATAATGGGACATCTGGTCCAGGCATCTGGAGCCAGAGGACTTTTAGGAGCTTCCCAGCACCCTCTCACCTTGTGGGTAAATTAGCAAAGTGAGAAAATATGGCAGGGGTAAACGATGCTGACAATCACACAGAGGGAGGACAGTTGAGACAGGCTGGTGGGGGAATTCATCACTTGGAGGGTTTTTTTTGTGTTTCACATGAATAAAGGGTGATAAAGGCTGGACAATGTGGGAGTTCAAATGGGAATGTGTTTGTGTGTGTGTGCGTGCGTGTTTGAAAAGCAGATGGAGGTGGAGCTCGTCTCATTACTCTTTGACAAGAACTGATACGTTTTCTACACTGAGCTAATAAACACAAATATGTTTGTTAATGGAGATTATTATTCCAGGTAGGTTGGACAATAGATGACTGACAGTTATTTTCATCAGTCAGACATCAATATAAATCTCTCCTGCACCTGACAGGCAGAATTCATCATTACCAGGCGATCACTGGGCTTTACCAATATTTTTTTTTTTTAAATAGAAAAGAAAATCCTTTTGTTAAATCTGTCATAGATTAGCTCATGAAAATAGGTTCTGGAGACATTTTGAGAAACATGCCACAAGTTTGAGCTTTGGTTTTTAGCCGTACAAAAGTTGTTCAAAAGGTTGGAGGATATGAAGAGACAGGTCATCATTTAAACCTTACCAGGCTTAAATCTTGCAGTGAAAACTGAGCTTGCAAGATGCAGTCTGGCTTTGCAAGCACACATCATGGACTGATGGGTTGGCATGTGTCTGGAATGAGAGGCAGAAAGAGGGGCAGAGAGGGAGAGAGATGGTGTCAGATGTGATATTGATGACAAGCCAGTGTGCTCGTCTCTTGTTTCCCCTTGGCTTAATGTAAGGTCACAGAGGAAAGGTGGGACAACAAATGCCACCAAGTCACTCTGACAGCCTGACCCCTGGGAGAGAAAATACCCTTTTCATCAGATGCCCCCCTCCCAAATGCCCCATTCCTTTGCAGCCACCTCTCCACTTGCTTTTCCGTCTTGTGATCTTAATTCACCTTAAGTTAACCTATACTTTCCTCGTCACCTTCCTCAATATCACCAGCTGTTTTGCCCTTTTTGTTCTTTTCCCCTCTCTTCCGTGCCATTATACATACGCACATAAAGATATAGAAGCAGTCACACAGCCCACTCCTACCTGGCAGTTTCCTTGGGCTCTGGATCTAATGTCACAAATAGGTAATAAAGATGCCATCAAAAGGACACCAGAGGATCCACATTCTGCCTTCACTCCCTCCCACTCGTAACTCTCCAGAGGGCAGAAGGACATACATCACCTGGAGAGCTCCCTGGCATAGAATTATGTTGTTTAGTGCAGGCTGTTCCCATGGTGATCCAAATGCATAACACTCATGTGCACAGGAAAAAAAAAAAAGAATGAGACCCACACTGTGCAAATACAGCTAATATTATCCATTAAGTGGGAACCATTAAGTAATCTAAAGCATACAGCAAAATGTGTCTTCGAGCCCCCCTGTTCAACATGCGCACCACATGGAATTGGGAAGAAAGGATGCAGGGCGGTTAACGGGAAGTACATACTGTATTTATTCCCCTCTGTGTATCCTTCCGACCCCTCTTCAGACAGTCAAATAGGCCCTGCCCATAATATCTAGTCAGATATGACCTTGAGCGAGTCCATTGTCTCCCAGGATCTTCACTCACGCTGTCACATCAGGCCACTTCAGTGTTCTCAATAAAAACAACACAACAACAGCATTCCAATGATGTATGGCCATACATCAGTTGCATTAGCAAACAGCTGGGGAAGGTTTGTCATTTCCAGTCATTCAATCCGTACAGTGTAGTGGCTTTAAATGTCGTCCCAGTGAAATTTTTATGATTTAGCCTGTCTTGTCGGGCTCATTAACAACCGTGCTCATAAAAACCTTTTAGCAAACAAAGAAAGGGAAAAAGAAAAGAAAAAACAGCCCTCAGACCATCCTAACCTAAATGTACAACAGTATCCTCATATGTTAAATCACAGTTCATAGACTATGAATAACAGATTTAAAAAGAAAAATGTTGCGATTACAACATTGCACGCATGTCATGCTTGTGTCCTGCTTTTGTATGCAGCTTGAATGAATCTGATACCTTGGTCATGCGTTTCGTGGAGCTGTCGCAGTGACATTTTGCGCACAAATGTGTCTGGTTCACTGTGTTACTTTTAAGTGTGAAATTTAGTGCTGTGCCTTTAGGAATTATCTCACCTCCATGTGAGCGTTTTTGTCACAGCCCATGGTGTTGCACGGTACCAGCTCCAGTTAATGGCACATCATACTCATCTGTGCCCTTTTGCTATTTTGGCGTCTCAGTTCAGGTTGGCTGCACATTTGCGTGAGCAGAGGCTCAATACAGGTGGCAATGACCTAACAGTTCAAATTAGGATGATCCAAAGAGTTGTTTTTGAAGGTCTACACTGGTTGGAGAGCAGGTTCTTTGCAGTTTTTTTACAGGTGTTTCCTTGCAAGAAAGAACGAGCTTTGAATTACTGGTCTATGCGTATGAGCTTTCCCAGTTCCATCTGTGTAATTGTGGCATGCTACAAGCTGTTAATGCAATCCTGGTCCATTACAGCACCAAGAAGTCATGGAGAAGTTTGTTATGTTGGCATTTACTGTATGAAAAGGTGAAATATTAATTGCAGTGCCAAATTGTGAGACTTGTAAGTTGCTTTACACCTGCTTTGAATTTTTAACTCTTTGAAGCCAAGCCTATTTCTTCTTCTTGAAAATACCATGTGCTTATATTCTCAATGGCTCTGCTTTTATCTGGTGTATGGATTTATTTTATGCAAGCAGCCACAATATAGCAAACGGATTGACCAATTCACGCAACATGGATTTTGATATTTAGACTTTGATTTTATTATATATACTGTATTCTAGTAATCGTGCAATTTTTACCAAGATGATTTATGACTTATCTAAATGTTTTATGCCGTTTTATGTGATTGTGCAGTAGTGTACCAGGGTAGCACTGCAGCATTATAGCAAGATAGTGTCCGCTTCAAATACCTTACCCAACATAACCTTTCTGTACGACGTTTCCTTGCTCTACCTGTTCCAGTGGTTTGTCCAGGAAATGTAGCTTCCTTGTACATTCAGAAGACATCCATGTTGAGTTTATTTCTGACTCTAATGGTGAATATTCATGTGCGAATCATGCTTTTCTTTTCTTTTTTGTCGACTGAATCAAACTGTAGACTCCAGCAACCATAGTCTGAAAAATGTGGACATGCAAAAAAGATGGACGACGGGTGAACTGATTCATCGGAAAATGACCTCGAGTGGCCATACTTGAAAACATTGAGTGACAAAATCAGCAACAGAAGCTGCCTGTGGGTGGTAAATATTAGCACTCAATAGATTCTATCATGTTGCAAGCACAAAGAAGAACATTATTGGCTGTAATGTTTTCAAGTTGCATAACATAGTTATTTTAACCAAAACAAACACTTTTGCTGCGTGGCCTAACCAAATAATTTTGTGTTACCAGGTTTCCATTTGTTATGTTTATTGTGCCCGCTTATCATAAGATGAAACTCTGCTATGCTGGTCAATGATGCAATGAATTGTTAATATGAAGTGTGCTGTCTTTTTTTTTTTTCCTACATTTATGGTGTGTCCAAAGCTACATTGCAACTTTTTATTTATGTTAGTAGGTAGTCCCAGTCAGTTTTCAGCTACTCTGGAATTAACTGTTTATACATTTGAGGAGTGACTTGCATGCAATTTCTTTCTCTTTTGGTATGTTTGACTTCCTCTCCTCAGACTGGGACCCAATCAATCTTCTTCTTAGGTGTGTTCAAACCTTCATTAATCTCTTGAGTCAAAATGTTCCTGAAAGCCCAAATCATGTAAGTGACACTTTAATGTTTCGCTTACAATGCAAAAACTTGCACACTGTTCTTTATGTTCCAACTAAAGGCCATGCCCAGTGATTTTTCTGCATGAAACAAATATCAACAGACCACTGGATAATCGATAATCAAATAGTAATTCATTGAAAGATGTTTTAACAGGATATTGTAATAGTTTCCATGTTATTAACTATAGAAAAATAATGATTTCATTGAATAATAGTTTACTTGTCACTGCCCCTCTCTCTATCTGAGCTGCTATATGAAATAAATTAAGGTCTGATAAAGGACACCTGGGGTTGGTCCCATTCAGAGGAGGAAAGTCTGACAGCGTTTTGACTGAAAAAGGCTGATTGTTGAATTAAAGTATTTAGTTTATTAAAAGCAATTTTGTTTTGTTAAAGTTTCACATAATAAACACTTGAGCTGAAATGACAGTTGATTGGCCTTTTCTCATGATCAGCTCAAAATTCCCTCTCACTTGTGCTCCAAAATTTTCAATTTAGGCGCCAAAAATATGGAAGCTGAAAATTTGCAGCAGAAAAAACCCAGATAATCCTGAGAATAATCTTCAAACTGGTTGAAAATGACTTGGGCATAACTGCTTATTTGCAGGACAAAGTTCAAATTTACACTGACCCTCAACGTCTGATTGGAGTGTTTTCATTTTAATCGGCTTCAAAGGTTCTAAAATCGAGGTTGAGAAAACAAGACATGATGCTTTCCTGTTGTAGCCCCTAACCTCTGAAACAAGTCATGTGTTACCGCTAGATTTCCATTTCAGGTTTCCTTTATTCTGACTTGCTTCTCTTATTGTATTTTCTGAAGTTTCTGAAGCCTCCGTGTTGTCTTCTCACCTGATCATGTGACTTCAGGGCTCCACAAGTTGTGCATTCTGGGTTACACACATGGCTCTATGGGTTACTGTCATCCTCCTGTCATTCGCCTCTGACCTCTCTCATTGGCTCATTGGCATTTTCCTCCCCACAGAACTACAGCACTTTGGTTGTTGTTTTTGGCAAGAAACTGTGTAAACCCTGCAGAGCGTGGTGGAGGAAATCCCAGCAGATCAGCGGTTTCTGGAAAAACTCAAGCTAGACCGTCTGGCACTACCAATAATTGTATGGTCGAAGTCACTGAGATGACGTTTCTTTCTGCTTCTGGTGTTTGCTCTGAGGATGAACTGGACTTCCTCAGCATTTTTGGTCTTCATTATTCAAAAGCAAGAAACCTGTGTTTGTTGCACAGATGTCCGTCACTGCTGTGTATGTCAAAGGCCCCTTTCTCAATATCAGTTGCCACATGTGATGTGTCAACACTTTTCCAACATAGTAGGTGTGTACAAAAACCACCCCTTGGCAACGGCAAACATTCCATTCCAACATTGATCAAGAGCAGTAGATCAATAAGGAGGCTTCATCCACATAGTATTAGAGCTTTACAAATACATAATATTTTATATATTACTGGCACTTTTGTTGAGTGCATGGTCTTCTCAATTCATATATTTGAGGAGACCTTTTGTCGGCTTTCCAAGGATGGAAACTCTAGTCCATCTTGTGAGTTCGCTCTCTGTCATTTAACACTCTTAAGTGGCTATTTACTATGAAACTTATACCCTGATGGGGCTTGCTAAATGTAACTCCCCACTTTCTTTTGCTTTTATTGATTTAAAGACTCTCACAATATTGTAAAAAAAATTTAAAAGGACCCTTACTCTCAATTAAACTAGGAATTAAATAATTGATGGGTAAAATGTCACTATATATCTATACATTTTCCTTCTATTAATACAATTCTTCTTTCCGGCAAATCACAACAGACTTCATCCACTATAAGTAGTGAAATAATAAAACAATTATAATAATACAAAACAGATTTAGATTTCTAGTCAAAGTGTTCCATTCACACTAATGATATGTTTTCATGTTTTCACAAGGAAACAGAAAAAAAAAAGGTAAAATATTTCTGGAGAGCAATTCCAGACGAAGAATCGATGTTTTGGGTTTTTTCTTTCGAACTCCAATGAGACAAAAATCTACTATAGGTAGTCACTAAGCGATTATTTTTCCATCAACAAATTGAACCCTCCTGGAAACTCAATTTTATACACTAATTGATGTACTCAAAAACCTCAAACTGAGGTTCTGAAATAGTCACACTGTTAGCAGACAGAAACAAGAACTTGTGGTGGGCCAATCGATAGAAACTTCATTACCAGGAAGCCGGGCTAGTAATCTCCTTGGCTGCAGCTGTGAGAGGCATACATTCAACCACGGCACCTGTTCCCAATGATATATCCAGCCTGCACCTGCAGAGGCACAAAGGCACAGTCACACCACTCAGTGGTTTAACACTCCCAAACTATCTTACCATCTCTTTTCTCCATCTGTCTGTCTACCTATCAAATACGAGCGCACAAGGTTTCCATGTTATTTTATGCTCTCTCCCTGTTTCGCTCGCTCTCTCTCGGCTCCAGATGAGCTTTTTCACATTTGTGCCAGGATGCATCTTTACCAGCTGACAAGAGCAGAAAAGGAGAAAACTGATGGGAGAAAAAACAGCGGTGGAGAGGAGCAGCAGGGCAGGTGGGGGGAAAGTAAAGGGAAGAAGCAGCTGAGTATATCTTTTTTTTTTTCTGTTAATAGAAATAGACTGCTGGGGTTCAG
This sequence comes from Lipophrys pholis, assembly GCF_963383615.2. Classification (NCBI taxonomy): domain Eukaryota; kingdom Metazoa; phylum Chordata; class Actinopteri; order Blenniiformes; family Blenniidae; genus Lipophrys; species Lipophrys pholis. Next base: position 9,279,928 of record NC_137636.1, read on the forward strand.
AAATTGTGTAGTATAATATTAAGGTAGGACAGCTCCATTTTACACCAGAATTGGATCTATGATGGCTGGCCACGGAGTAAACATTCAAGCATTGTTCCTTTGTGGCTCTCCCTTGTTGAGAAAATTGGAACTTCACAGGGGGGGTGGGGGGGATGACAAATCATCTACTTATCAGGAATAAGTACCCTTGGAAGTATTTATCCTTGGACTGAACTGTTACATTTGTAGCAGTCTAATTCTCCGACAGAACAAAAACACTAGTGAAAACTAAATCCTAGCTCCAGCCGTGAATTGATTTTGTGCCCAACTAAACAACCTGCAAAAGATCTCTGTCAGGTCCAGTGTTGTGTGAATGAAACGTACTTATTTTATGTTAATTCAACCAGTAGATGGCAGTGACAGAGCAAGAACAAACATCTCTTATCTTGCAAGGTACATACTGTATTCCACACAAAGAGAAGTCCATGATATCTCCACAGTGATACAGAAAATGCTTTTCCTTGTTATTTACCCTCCATCCCATCTAGTAGCAGCCAGAACTAATCAAAATGTGCTCTTCCCTGCTCCAGCTTGGCGATGGCTACTCTTATAGTGAGGAATGCTGAAGTCTCCCCTTGAGGCGGAGGGATGCAGCTGCTCTGTCTTGTGCACACCGGAGAGCCCCTCGCTGGAAAATGTTGTTCCCAGATAGAAATATAGAACGGGCAGGGGTTATTTATTGTCTCATAGCCTCCATTGTGGTGGAAGTGGTCAATACCAGGACTTTGTCAAGAGAGAAATAATAAGTATATGCTAATAGTGCCCATCATGCATTCAGGTAGTGCAAAGTAAAGCAGAATTGTGGAGACTGTCTCCTGCGGCCCACTCTTGATCCTGATTGACATAATATATGTGCACTGAATGGATTTCTGCCTCATTGAATAGACTTAATGAACAGTGCATTTGGTGCTACTCCATTAAACCGAAATCTGTGTTTAATCTGCAGCAATTATCGTTTTGTGATAAACACAGGAAATGCAGGTTTGATTAATTCAATGTTACAAAACAAGTATTTGTAGCCACAGTGTGTTGAGTAGCCAGGAGCCAATTCTCCAAACATTCCATAATAACACAGCTGTGATGCATATTTCTGGAACTGTATATTACTATAGAAGTGACGATTCCAGCTGGCGCAGTAACAAAGTTTAGTGTCTTTGGGTTTTTGGCATTCCCACAATCATAGTAATTAGTCTGTGAAGAGTGTTTTGGGGCATTTGGTTAATTTGTACTGCATGAAACAATATATTACACATTGGGCACTTTAATTTGGGGAATAGTGCAGCTCCACATTGTTCTGAAGGAGAGCACTATTACACACATCTGCTTACCGAGAGGCAGACCATTGTAGGGCAAAGCTGTGTTACTGACCTGTTTGAGCACCTTGAGAAACATTTAATATAATCAATGGCTTGTTGGGAAAACAAAAGAGATGTGAAGTAACAAATTAAAAAGATACGCATTCTTGTAATTAAGTAGTATTTTTGGGCACTTGTATTTCACCTCCCTGGATAATACCCATGGCAATCTTGTTATGAGGTGACCATAATGTAATTCGTATATGGAAATTTCATACAGTAAACTGGGTCCTTTGCCTTATATTGACAATGCAGTTAAAAGTGACTGATTGTTTCAGTTGTTTCCGAGAAAAGTTTATAGTGTACTGTTACTTTCATTTGCTTGTAAATGACTACAGTTCAAGCAACGTGACACATTTTCGCACCTTTTCAGTCCTACTTCCATTTGTGCATATCACATGATTTAGAGGCGGTCAGTCGGCAAAAGCATGTTTTGAATGTGTACTCACAGGCTTTCAATGATGTCTAATTTGATGGAGCATAAAAGCCAGTCTAAATGCTTACATCAAGCAGTTCATGGTGGATTTTGAGATCCGTTGTGGGCCATTGTCCCACTGTAGAAGCATGCTTCTTTTCAATTTCTGCTTCATGACTGACTGGTAAAATTTGCATCCCGAATTTACAGGTATTCACTGGAATTCATTTTGTCCCCCATCTGCAAGATTTTCTGTGCCGCCAGCTTCTTCAAAGACCCAAAACAGATTATTTCTCTTCAACAGTTGGCAAGGTGTTCCTTTCAAATATTCTTTTTTTTCCCTCCCCTTCAAACATGTCTTTGGTGATTGTGGCCAAAGAGCTCAATTTGAACTTCATCTGTCAACAATGGCTCCGGCTCATTCAGATGTTGCTACACTGATGTTTGTGATGAGGTCACAGGAGAGGTTTCCTTGTGATGACTGTTTCATATGGTGGACCCTGTTTGTGCATTGATGTTGTCGACTTGAGGCTGATTTGACATGGATGGTTTTGCTTTGCCTTTCTGCCGAGCCGATACGATGTTTTATCCGAAAGTTTTCTTGATCTTGTCTAGACTTTCAGAGTTCCTCTCAACTGCCATTTCTTCAGAGAGTTTCTGACAGTCAAAGCTTGGAGTGCTTTGATACTTCTTTATAGCTTCCCCTTGCTTTGAAGTAACTGTACATCAGATAAAAATCATATTTTTTTCCCATGTTTGCTTGCCTGAGTAGTTGTATTTACTTCTCTTCACTTCAAAAATCAACACCATGTATGTAATTTGCCCAGTAATGTCCAAGCCACTGCACTTTAGGTGGTCCATAGGGAGCCTTAAATTTACTCACTAAGGCAGGATTCCTATGTTAAAGACATTATTAATTGCAATGGGAATCTTTGTAACTACAACTCAATCCAAAAGGGAAGTATGTTGTTTTTTTTATAATCTATGCTTAACTTAACTGAAATTGCTGTAAAAGATATCGGTTCTTGTTTTGCCCATTATTTAAACATATAAAGTAAAAAGTTTCAAGGACTTTTTACGATTTCAAATTATGGTCGCCATTTAAAATTGGAAAAATTATCTGATCTTATGAAATATTTTAATCATTTAAGTGGCTATCTTTAATTTTGGGTGAAAAAAGCTAAAAATAGTATTATATAAACAAAAAGGCTTGCGAAATGTCAGTGTATCTGTAATATATCTGTCTTTTTATTTAGTGTTTGGATGAAATCAAGGGGAAAATGATCTTTTCTATCGTTCTCATCTATCGTCTCACTTTTATGACTTTGCACAAATGTTTAACTTTACTTTTCAAACTCGTATATCTCTTGGCACAATACTTTTGTGTGGCCGTATCCATCTTACTTAACGGCTGTGAAGCTGTCTCGTAGCTATCAAGATAGCTTAGCAGCCCTTTGATTAAATGAAAAGACCAAGGTTAACAGGACATCTGTTAGGGAATCTGGGCAAAGATTACCCCGGCCTCATCTCACACAGACTCACAGCAGCAAATGATGTAATTAAGACCAAAGTAATACTGCCTCTTGGCCCTGGCTTCTAGCCTCATTCAACCTTTTGTAGTAGTTGTTTTCTGCCCAATCTCAGATTGGAGAGCTCACCAAAAACAAGAAAACATCCAAAAAGGAGTTGTGAATGCTTGGAACAGAACTAGTGAAATAATCTGCTGCAGTTATTTTGTATTAGGGAAAATTTGCCACTTCGATTTGTGGTCTGTAAACAGTCTTTATCTTTTTCTTACTTTCCGTTTGATTTTGGACTGAAGAGCATTATGATAGTTTCTGTTTTCTACGTTTGCGTGTTGTTCACAGAGTTTCAAAGAGTTCATGGTTGATCTTGATGAAGTGGATGACCTCTGAGAACTCAGAGAAACAGAGGTCAGGGTATCAGGTTTACACACATATAGCATCAGTGGTTTATGTGTTCGGCTCCTTGTCTTGTCACTGCTTCTTCGTAAATAATGTAAAGCCAGCCTGTAACATACAACCTTTTATGTTTGTTTAAAAAATTCATTACATAACTGATCACCTCCAACTTTAATCTTTCACTCGCATCGAATTGCAAAAGGTACCTTTTCTTTTCATGTGAAATATATAAATTCAACTGATAAAATGATTCACATCTAAATACTAAAAATACTACTGTTGTGTGATTTGAGGTAAGTACACTCTAGACCTTCAGTACCTGAATGCAGCTTTCAAATGACTCTCATTTTCCTCATCTTGTTTTCCCACGCTCTAAAGCCTCTCAGTCGACCATGTCTACAGCCTGTGTTTACAGAAATATTTTCAAGCCCAGAGCACGGACCAGAAAAAAAAACTCTGGATGCAGGAAGCGAGATAGATTTTTAGATGATCCATTTTAATATACTGCTTTCTCTGTCACCGAGCTGATGATATTATGCAAAGTGTGTCATAAAAATAGAAACTGGGTCTGTTTCCACAATCTCACCAAATAACAAAGGAAATGCATCAGTTGCATTATTAAGTTCATTGCAGTCCATCCATCCGATGCTCGCACATGATGAGAAATGACGGCAAATACCCGAGACTGTATGAGGCAAAATGATTGTGTGTGACTGTCTCAATCTGCCCTTTTCCAAAGAACTTCAATCTCGCAATATCTCTGAGCAGTATGCTTCCAATCCCAGCAAACAGCTGGCCTGGCATTTAGAACACATGGGGATTAGGGGGTTGATTTAGTTAAGGGCTCAATCCAGAGTCAGACCATAGCACCACTTATGATGCCAAGATCACCTCTCTGCAGGGTTTTTTCATGATATTTTTACATCATCCGCATTGATTAAATGCACATAAAGCATATAAGAAATAAGAATATTTTTTGCCACGTACCCAAGGCTGCTATGCGTCAGTAATATTATATGTCTTCTTATTTATCTGTTTATATTCTTAAGTGTTTGAACAAAGAAATGTGACAAATCAAAGTATATAATTTGACATTTGCTTTGATTCGTTCTGCAAAAACCTGTTTTTATCTGTTGTTGTTTTGTTTTTTAACTACTGCCGATTAAAATAATCTCCACACTGTGGAGATTTCAAATGTTGTCAGCTCGAGGTCAGCTGGTAATTATATGTTTTTGCTCTGTCACGTGAATACACGGCACGCAGGTGCTTGTGACGACACAGGTGTATTGAAAAAGTTCAGGCGTGTGTGTGTGGATGTGTTTTCATAGTATGCATGAAACAGGAATCTGTGAAGTCAAGCAGATCACCCGTTGGCCGTTCCCTTTCATTGGTTAACACCAGGGACTGATTTGCATACGGTGGGAGTGTCCTGAGCCAGCAGTGGGATGAATGACTTGTTCAAGTCAGACAGAAATAAGGCATAGCACTTAGCAGAGGACTGCACAGCTCAACGCTCAAAATGCCTGGGTTACTTAAGCTGCCACTCTTCCTGCTGTAAGTGGAAAGTGCTGGAATAGGACATAAACATGTTCAACAGCAGACACCCCAGCCTTAGCAAAACAGGAAGAATCTGGGTAAGTTTTGTCATGATTTGCTTTACAGATAGACTTCACTGTAACGTGACTCAGGTACAAGTGCATTTTTAATGCTGTGACTACTTTTTTATGGCAGAGGCACAAGCAGGCCCCATCTCCTATACACTGCTTTTTTTTCCAAGTGGTTTTAAGCAAGTGCATGCAAACCTTTATCTCAAAACAAATCTTATTTTATCGACTTTCTGATATAATAACATTCTTGTATTAGGTTGGCATGGTTGTAGTTCAAATCAGAGGCGCATGTAATAAATAATACAGCACAATATTAACTTTCTCATGTCATCCTAAAAAAGTCTCACTTTGACTCTCGTTTTATTGTGCTTTTCTTTTATTAAACTGTATCTCCTCTGATTGTTTTGCATTTCAGGGATTGTGCATCCTCTTGCTCTACGCCACCCCATTTTCCTGTTTGGCACATTTTAGTCAAGCAAAAGAGCTCATCTATAAGATAAAAGAGGGATTACCCAGGGGGACCTTCATAGGAGCCATTGGAGTGGACTTAAATTTGGATTTCACTGTGGAGCCCCCCTTTATATTCAATCTGCCACAAAAGAAGGTCAGTGAACAGTATGTGAATCTAAATAATACCACCGGGGAGCTGTTCACATCTGCTACGGAGATTGACAGGGAGACCCTCTGTCGTGATAACTCCGAGGGACAGGGATGTGTCCTCTCTCTGGATATATTTGTGCTGCCTCAGCAGTACTTTCAGCTTGTAAAAGTGAAGATTTTAATTGAGGATGTGAATGACAACAGGCCAAAGTTCCCCACAGATGAGATTGTAATGTCAATCCCAGAAAACGCACCGATCAATGCTCGGTATGCAGTGGAGCAGTCTGCAGTTGACCCTGACCTGGGTCAGCATGCAGTGAAGACCTACTGGCTGGTTAATGACTTTGGCATGTTCACGCTGGATGTTGAGGAGAATGAGGGAGGTGAGCTGACGCCTTTCCTCATTGTTACAGAAGCTTTGGACAGAGAGACACAAGCTGAATACAACACAGATATTATCGCAGAGGATGGAGGGGTCCCTCCTCTACTTGGCGCGGCCACTTTAAAAATTGTCATCACGGACGTGAATGATAACTGCCCCCAATTCACAGAGTCACAAATGAATGTCACCCTTAATGGGAATACCACTAAAGGGGCACATTTGGCACGTCTGCATGCTTTTGACCCTGACCTTGGTGCTAATGCTCAGATCAGCTATGCTTACAGTGAACGTGTGCCAAGGGACACCAGGAGCTTGTTCCATTTGGATAAAATCAGAGGGGAGATCAAGCTAGCAGGGAATATAGACACAGCCACAGCCACATTTTACAAACTCACTGTACTGGCCAATGGACCTGGTTGTATACCTGCTGTCGCCACTGTGACTGTCAATATCATCAAAGTTGTCACAGGACCACCAGCTATCATACCTCGATATATTGCACCGGAGAAGGATGGGGTGGTAACAATAAAGGAGTCGGAGCCAGCTTTTTCTCCCATTGCTTTTTTCACCGTTAAAAACGTCGACACAAACCAAAGGGTGGACTTGGATTTGGAAGGAATTGGTCCCTTCAGACTTGGCCCTTATCAGCTGTTTAAAAATGAATTTCTACTGGAGACTACAGAACCCCTAGACTATGAGAGGACACAGGAGTATGAGCTAATCTTGGTTGCGACGAATGCTCAAGGACTGGTTATGAAGACCTTCCTTAAGGTGCAGGTTATGGACGAGAATGATAATGCACCTGTGTTTCAGCAGTCCATGGTGGAGATATCAGTTGAGGAAAACAACCCACCTAACACCTTTCTAATCCAGCTCCAGGCGTCAGACCAGGACAGTGAAAGCAGAGGGGAAGTCGTCTACCTTCTCGGAGGAGATGCACCCAGCATTTTCCTTGTGGATCGAGACACAGGCGTCCTGACTGTGGCCTCCTCGCTGGATCGCGAGGAGAAGGAGAAATACAGATTTATCGTACGAGCAGTGGATCAGGGCTCACCCAGGCGGGAGTCGATTGCAACAGTGGTTGTGACTGTTCAAGATCGCAATGACAACAGTCCACGATTCATCAATAAGGACTTCACCTTCTTTGTACCTGAAAATTTTCCTGGTTACGGCGAGATTGGTGTACTGTCTGTAACTGATGCCGATGCTGGGGAAAACGGCTGGGTGGCCCTTTCTATCCTCAATGGCAGCGACATCTTCATGATCGACACTGGTCGAGGGGCACTCAGGGCCAAGACATCACTGGACCGTGAGCAACAGGGGACATATCAGCTATGGATCGAGGCTGTTGATGGTGGGGAGCCTGCGCTCTCTTCCGTTACAATGGTAACCGTGCTGTTGTTGGATGTTAATGACAACCCACCAATTGTCTTGTTTCCCCAGTCCAATCAGTCCTACATGCTAGTGCTGCCCAACACTGTACCAGGAACATCAATCACAGAGGTTTACGCGGTGGATAAAGACACTGGCATGAACGCTGTGATCGCTTACAGTATTATTAAAAGGAAAGGTGGTGAGCCGGGGTCATTTGCCATTGACCCTGACACAGGAAATATCACATTAAAGAGGGAGCTCAGCAACCGGGGCCTCTACAGCCTTCTGGTAAAGGTCAGTGACCACGGTCAACCTGAACCACTTTATTCGACTGTCATGGTTAACTTTTTTGTGAATGAAACTGTGAGTAATGAGAGTTACATCCAAAGTTTGCTGACCAGAGAGGCCGACATAGAGGTGGAGGAGAAGCCCTGGTACATTGGTCAAATGAGAGACGGTCCTGAGAGGTATGAGCTGTTTCCCTGTAAGCCCATCATTATAGCTCTATCAGTGACATGTATGGGGCTGTTCTTCTTAGTCCTCACATTGACATCTTACATATGCTGTAAAAGGTTTCAAAAGAGCAAGAAGAAAAGATCAGAGGTGGAAATACCTTTGAAAATGAAAAATGACTCAATGCATGTTGTAAACAGAAAGCTCAGGCAGATATCTAAGATTTGAAGTTCTGTCGTCCACACATCCAAAATCCACCACTGTTTACATGAATGTTTACAAAACTCCCTGAAAGAAGTGCAGCTCTTCAATTAAGTTGCTCCTTTTGCTTTTGTCCCATTTTTCTGGTTTACCTTTTTTTTTTTTAACCATAACTGAACAAGAGACTTTATTCAGGCATTGTCTCCCCCAGAAACACAATTAGCCACTACATGTTGTCACCATTATTGCAAAACCACAAGGAGCAACTCTCAGAATATTCTCAAGGCCCTATGTAAATATTGTACAAATGTTTTGCAACTTTATAGTTTTGCATTGGCATGAAAGGTACAAAGGATGTGTGGAAGCACAGAAAATGCTTGTTTCTTTAATAGTGTCCTCAAAACATTCAGTCGCTTTACGCCACCTGTTGTTATTACAAAGATATTGTTATATTTATTTTTTTATTGTATCATTCCAACATATTCATGAAGTAACTACTAATGTCTAAACTCTCGAACGAAAAAAAGGCTAATCAGATCTTGTATGTCATGCTGAATTACTAAGCACCAGTTCAATGATGATGCATTCTGTAGGATAAGCATGACTATTTATTCCTGAAACTGAAAACAGACCAAAAAGGAGAACAATCACTATTTTCTGGAGCTTTCAGTTGTGTCTCTCTTTTTTTTTTTTTTGATTGCTTTAGCTCAATCAATATGGGCTGATATACATTCAGTGATATATGTACAACTATAGTTGAGTAATATGCTGTGAGATAAGGTTGACAGCTTCTCAAAGTGAATCTTCTGGGTTTTTTTGTTTGTTTGTTTGTTTGTTTGTCTGCTTTGTTTTATACATGTCAGATTCTGTAGGTTGTTTCTGAGTCCTCCAGATGTGAAGGCTTATTGAGGATATTGACCATATATCTAAATCCTTTCAAATGCCATCTCAGCACAGCAAAGATTCACATATTTTCATTCGAAACAAGTGGACTTATGTCAAAACTTGTTTGTCAAATTGCTTTAAGTACATCACTGTCCTTCATCAAGTCAAGCAAATCTCAATGTTTCTGTGAAAACATGCAAGTGTCTGTGGAAGAAAATCAAAGTAATTATTAAAGATGTTTATTTTTCTACTACAATGGGTTTTATGCTTTGTGAATATTGCAATGAGATCATGTGTTCTCAAACAGGTTTGTCACTTCTGCCACATTTAGTAAGGGTTAATAGTTTTCTGCTTGACCCATCACTCGACCACCGACTAAAATGAAATGAAAAACACACACAAGGCAGACACGCCATCTGTCAAACTCTACTGTTGTTTAAGCAAATGTGAGGCTTGAAACAAAAAAAATAAAGTCTGTGTTGAATAATTAAGCTCATTAGTCAAAAGGAATCAAATTAAGACAGCATCCTCTTCAGATAAGATTTAATCTGGTATTCAAATTACCTGCTGCATTATAATTCAAAAGACACCGGAGACATGAAACGGTTAAAGATCAAAAGCCAGATATCCTGTATTGTTGTTATCACCTGAATAGGTCAGAGCTGGTGAGGTAAGACCCAGAGTCACACTTTGAAGGAACAACACTGCACCCAGCCGCCATTGTCAGGAACATTTTGGGATCAAATCATCATCTCTCACCTTTCCTGAGTGGTATTGGCAATCACTGTCCTCATAGTACCAAAACAATATCATCCAGGAAATTGTGAAAGAGGTTGTGACACTTTTGCTTCTAACAGATGAACTCATAAATTCTTTTTTTTTTTTTTTTTGCTTCACAGTGCTACTGTTTCTCTGCCCTATGCTGGTTTATCTGTTTTGCTGTGAGAATCTTTGTTTTCCTGTTAACTGCGCACACTCCCAAGTCAGGCACTCTGTTGGATTACGCGTCTTTAAAACCTGTTTGGGTTTGGTTCTCACAAAGCAGCAAGCATGCTAACCATCCTGTGAAAGTATTCACACATGCGCCTCCTCAAATTATCGCCAGTTTTATAAGAGAAACACTTCCTGTATGCACAGAGCACATCAGGAGCTTGAAACAGCTCAGTGTAATCCTCACTAATCACCTCTGGCCAAACAGTGCATTGCACAAATATACTGAAAGATGATATACATGCTTGTACTGAATGTACAAAAAGTAATGACATCTAGGACAGGTGCTGTAATAATAATTGAATACCTTAAGAGTGCATGACATTGAGCAAAAGCATTTCGCCTTATGTAAAAGAACAAGTGTAACCAGTTTGTTGTTGTTGTGCTGGAACCACTGCAGAATTCCTGTGATGCTGTCCAGCATAAAATGTGGCTAACTATTGTAGCAGTGTTCATGTGGGCCTATGCAGAGCAAAAAAATAAAAAAGCAGCAAAATTCAGTCATAAAAGGTACTTCGTCAACTTCTATTTTTAAAACTACTTTCATATTTGGATGCCCTTCACTGCTTTCACTTTGCAGGACATTTTCCAGAAAACTTCTCATAATATATGGGAACAGTTTCAAATGCCGCATACTCTTGGGGGACCAGGTGCTCTGTCATAATCAACTGCCCTCGTTTATCAAGCTGAATCAATACCCAGTCAATATCTTGTTCATGCATCCCGTATCTTCCTTTGGTAAAGAAGTCAGCTGCCTGGCCACTGGTTGTTTGCAGCCAAGTGACACAGAATTTAAGATGGTTTCTGCAGAGTATAACAGATTTTTTTATTTTTTTTTTCATGCAGAGCAAACAGTTACAGCACTTGATTTACTGCAGGAATAACAATGGAGGTCTAATTTCACTGTATCTCATTTCCCTCTCACCCACTCCGACTCTTTCAATTAGTCATTTTTCCCTCCACATGTTTAGACAGGAAACAGTCAAATAAGCCTTTTAGGCCTGTTATGGCTTAAGCCCAGCTGTTATGATGATAGAGTGTGCTCCTGGGTGGAACAACAAACAGTGGAGCATGTTATTAGATGATATGGCTTGATCATGGAATCACATTTCCTGAAATATTGCAATTATTGTGTTTTATTAGTCATTCGAGCCATTCATTGTTCTTTTGGAAACAAATGTATGACATGTGATACGTTTGTTATTGATGTAATTAATGATGAATCTTGAATATTTACTGTTATATTATGTTGTGTTTATACTCTTTTGGCAGATATGTGACAGTGTTTGAAATAAATTTAGCCTGAGTATACTATGGATGGATGGATGGATGGATGGATGGATGGATGGAGCTGGATGAAGCTGGATGAATGCAGAGTACATAGAGAAACAAACACATGTGATTTAGAGTGACTAAATAATTTTCAGCCCTTTTCTGAAGACTGTGAGAGATTTCTAGATACACCTGAAGAGAGCATGGCTCTGAACCAGACTCAAACCGTGGACATTCCTGCTGTGAAGTGTGGAGCACTAACCACTACAGGACCATGCGGCTCTTTGCTCACATTGTCTATGTGTCACAGCTGTGTTTAATAAAATACACACCGAGGCAACATCAGCTTAATGAGCGGATTACTAAGCATATCACAGCTTGTCCTGAGGAGAACACGGCTTGGTTTGTACCACGTTTAATGTCAGACTATTTAGTAGTTATCAAGATTTATTCTTTTTCCCATCAACTGCAATCATCAACCTCACGGGGACGTCACATAAACAGCAGGTGATCACCAAGGTTATTGTTACAGGAAAATGTGAAACTCATAAAAGCCCCTGTCCAAGTCTAGAAGATGTTGACATGATAATGTGAACCAAGTGCAGATACCGCACAGTTTTCTACAGTAAAACCCGGATTTGTCTAACAGTATGCAGCTTGCAGGAGCAGCCATGGCATTTCATTTTGTTGTCCATCAGTCAGTATCCTACTCCGCAGTATCAAATAGCAATTTGATCTATACATTCCCCTGCCCAATGCCATCCTCCAAAGAACTTTTAACCTCAGCTATAATTGTTTTTAACCTTCAGGAGGTCATAGACATGGCTCTGTCTTAGCAGATAAATCCTGCTTTGAGTTTTTTTTCATGGCCAGAAGCAGCTGGAACGGGAGTTATGCAGACGGAGATACTCCACAGCTTTTCTACATGACTGATGGCCTCCAGCAGTAAACCTGCTGACAGCCAGTTCAACATCTTCAGACCAGGGAAGAGTGGACTTTGGAGGAGTGGCCGACTTCGATCGGGTTTTTCTTGCCTTTGTTACTCCAGGGGGTTGTTTTCTGTATTTCACACTGTACACCAGGTATTCAAAAGACAGATTGTTTAGGGGTTTGAAGATTCTTCTTCCTCAATATATGCATATTGTGTAGCTAAATGTGTTTCTTCAGTAACGCACAGAAGCAAAGGCAAAGACAGACTGCTTTAGCTGAAGGCTAACTCAATGTCCACCACTCATTGGTTTCTCTCTCTCTCTCTCTCTATCTCTCTCTCTCTCTCTCTCTCTCTCTCTCTCTCTCTCTCTCTCTCTCTGCCTTCCAGGAAAGCCTATCTGAAATTACATTAAATTCTTAATGGTGTAGACAGCAAGTAATTACCATCAGTCACAGCGCGATCCCATTTCCAGATTGGCTTTATTGTAATGTCCCAGCCTTGAAATCAAACAAATAAAGACACAATGAGAGGTCCGGGTTAGGTTACGCAGGTCGGCTGAATAGGAGAGGCTACGTTTCCCAAGTTATGACATCAAATACGTCCCTCCGAACACACACACACACACACACACACACACACACACACACACACACACACACACACACACACACACACACACACACACACACACACACACACACACACACACACACACACACACACACACACACACACACACGTGCATGCAAACACACACATACACACTTTGCTCAATCTTCAATAATGCATCTTCCATATTCTCCCGGTGAAATCACTGCCTTTGATCTGAAAAAAATCTTTCATTTGCTGTGATGCAAGAAAATATAATCCAATCGCACTCTTTTGATCCTGCTGTGGATTATGTTACTAATTTCCTTTATACCTCCATCCTTATTTTTTCCCCAGTTTCATCTAGTTTCTGCCGACTAAAACACAGAGGGGCTTCCAGGGAATTAACTGTAGCAGTTCATTCCTGAGCAACTTATTTTTTCCCACAAACGCTAACAATTTAATACCATCCTGCCCTACCACTGTATTTATTCCCAATGACCCTGAAGCAGTTCATTTAGACAGTGTTGTTTCATTTTTCGTGGTTAAAAATACAAATTTAAAAAAATCATACCAATTATTCTGCTCAAAAATAATGTTTTTGACATTTTTAACCACTTTGAATCAGCCTCTTCTCACCAAAGCCATCATTAAAAGTAATGTAAAGTCTGCTCTGACTATTACAGTAAGAATTACCCACTGTGAAAAAATGAGTGTTCAAAAGTTTAAAGGATTTGATTTTTTCTTTTCATGTATCTATAGCGGATTGGTGACATGCTTCTTTTCAGCGTTGGTAATGTGCATGCTGCCTTCATATTGGAAGCTTTATGTGTTCGGTGAAGGAAGATATGTATTTAGAAGAAAAAGGTATGATTTACAGCACTGTCAACTGTATAAGACTACATATTGAAGTTGTTGCCTACCATTATATAAAGTAAGATAAGTAAACTGCTATGTGTTGAATGCAGTGCAAATGCCATACAGTTTCCTTTGTATTGGTCTCTTGATTTAAAACTGTCTGAATCACTATCACGTACCATTCATACCATTTTCTGAATTTCCATCCATCCATCTATCCATCTTCTATACCACTTTATCTTGTTCAAGAGCGCTGGGGGCCAATCCCAGCTAACTATGGGCGAGGGTAGGGTGCAGCCTGGAGAGGTTACCACACCATCACAGGGCAAACACAGAGAGACAGACAACACACACTCACATTCATACCTAGGGGCAATTCAGGATCACTAATTAACTTCACATGCATGTTTTTGGATTATCGGAAGAAACCCATGCACAAAGGAGAGAACATGCAAACTCCACACAGAAAGGCCCAGGTGGTATTTGAACCCATGACCTTCTTCCTGTGAGGCGAAAGCACTAATCGCAGCTTCACCGTGTGGCAGATATGAACTACTAATATAAAATGGTGCTCTTCCCTCTGCATCATTTACAGTGAGAGGCCATTGACTTAATTATCGGGTTTTTCTTAGTATTAAGAATGGTAATTGCTTAACCTTTGTACAGGGTTTTACAGTGGAAGAACTGGTTCAGCATAAACCTCTTCTAGTTGACTTTTAGGTAGAGCGCATGCCATGGCCAATTTGTTTCAAGAACCGAGTTAGCATTGCTAGTAGGTTAGCTGTTAGCTCATATCGATGCTGACTAGCCTGTCAGAAAGCAACATCACTGTGCAAAACACTGAGCGGGGGAGTGCAGATAAACCACTACCCGAGTCAATGGGCTCACACCGGTGTTCCTGGATATTTGCCGCACCGTGAGATTACCTGCTAGGTCCGTAGCGGAGTTAGCAGTATGCTGTCAGGCGGCTAACAGCAGCTTCCTTACAGCAGCTGTGAGTGATGGCTCACAGTGGACCTCCATTTTGTCCACAACAGAGGAAATATGTAACCTCTCCAGGAGCTGTTCGATCCCAAAACCTTGGTCCTTGGATGATGACAATCCCCCCCCCCCCCCCCCCCCCCTAATTATGAATTACAGATATGTGGAATATTCACCGAATTATTCTGAGTCTGTCATTGTTTTTCAGGGTTTAGGGCTGCGTGAGAGTTTTTGAATGTCTTCCAGACAACACAGTCCCTCATTGGAAAGTGTGCTGCTCGCTCCCCTTGCAGCTGGCTTCGCAAATTGTTGGAAGACAAGGTAAGGTAAGGTAAGGAAAGTCAAATCAACAACCGCATGCAGACATTTTGTCTCTCAAATTTATTTTTAAGTTGAGATGTTTGAGGGAGAATGAGTAGTCTGATGTCGGTTTGCAATGGGTAAATGGGTAGATGGCAGAAACAGCGTGACGGATTGATTCCTGAGTTCGCAGCACTGAAACAACGAATTGGCGATAAGTGAGTGGGTGTCCGTCAGGACTTTAAATACAGGTGCTGACCAACTTCAGGTGAGTATTACCAGGAGCCGAGAAACCAGCTGAGCTATTCTGTCTGAGAAATACAAAAAAAGAGGGAAAACAGACAGAGACCAGCCTCTGCTGCCACTTAGAGACTCAGTTAGGCTCTTTTTGTTGTTTAATCTACTCTTAACCTTTATTTGACAAAATGTATCTTCCCCATTCTTCTGTCTTTGAACATAATTAAGGTTATTCTATTCCTCTGATTTGAATAAAAAATCTAATAAGAATTTCTAAACATCAAGTAGTGGCAATGATTTGGCTTCTATTCAACCTTCAACTTTATTGTTGAAAGTTTCCGTTTTCTGACGTTTCAGTCTAGTTGTAGAGTTTTGTTATCATACGTTGTATACTGAAACTGTACTCCTCAAAGTAACGAAGCTGACAAAGGAGGGAATGCAATTTTTATTCTTTCAGATTTATGTGCAGCATGAGTCAATGTGAACCATCCAGTTTTAATTGATCACCAAGAGACGGGCTGACGTTGAGGACACTGCAACTAATTTTTTTCCAACCTTCTCCAGACAACCTTTGTAAGCATCACTGGGAATTTTCTACAAGGCCACCCCGTAGCATACTGCAAGGTTCGGTTTTAAACTCTTTTTTTCCCCCAATATATATTCTCTCTGTGGTGACATTATCCCGCACCGCAGTAGTTTCTTCTAATTTTTACATAGTTGATGCTTAGTTATAAATTTAACTTAGGGCTGATGATTCACAAAAAAGTGCTGGCCTAAAACAGTTTCAATGATGTCAATTCTCGGACGGTAAGCATAGAACATTAATGGATAAATGAATGGACGTAAAGTAACTGGTGAAACTTGAAACAGTGTAAAAATTAGCCCACAGCAATCTGGAAATTGTGCCTATGAAAGTAGTGCCTGCTCACTATATACATGAATTAGCAGTAATTCTAACCACTTAACTCTCGGGCATATCCACATCCTCACCATCAACACACATAAACAAAACTCTTCCTGCCTTTGAAGCTTCATGTAACATTTACCTCTACTGTCAAAGCCCAAGCTGCAAAGGACACTCTCCCAGCGCAATCTTTGGTTTATTTAATAAAATAAGTTGATTATATTAGAAAATTAAAAAAAGGCTCAATCAAGCGTAATTCACACAATTTCTTTCCAAGATGAAGCTTTCATGCTTCCTGGTGGATGCGTGTATTTAGTAGTAGCAGCAAACACATTTCTGAAAGAGAATAAAAAACAGCAAGTGAAAGAATTTTTAATGAAACTGTATTCTCTGGTTAGTTAACAACAAGGCCAGCTGGATCCTCACTACACAGTTTTCAAAGAGTTGTTGGAAATGCAGACTCCAGTTGCTCTTCTTTCACGTCATCACTTCTGTTTCTCTCTCATTTCTCTCCAGACTGATCTGAAACAGAACTACATGAACCGTCAAAGAAACAGCACCCGAACTGGTAAAGGAGAGCCAAATCAAATAATTCCATTCATAGGTTGTTTTATGTCATTTCAATCTACTAATCTAATCTATGTTTTACAAGCTGCACTTGTGTCTGTTTATTTTATTTCTCTGATCACACTGACGCTTTGATTGAACCTAATGTGCTTGCAGATTACTGCACTTTGTCAGTGTCCTTGACTGGGGAAAAGTGTTAAAAATGTGAAATGCTACCTGATAGTAAAATGGCTAACCTCAAAGTGAGAGTATTTCCAGTCCGTGTAAGAGCTTGGGAGTTTTTTCCTTCCTGTTCATGCTTGGGTTTCCTTCCAGAGTCCAACAGCTTGTGTTGTAGGTTAATTGGTGACTCTAATATCGCCTATACAATGAAAGTGAGTGGGGGTTGATTGTCTGTCTGTACAGGGAGTACCTGGCCTTCACACAGTAATCTGGATATGGGTTTCAGCAACTTGTTAGACTAAGTTGGATGAAACAGAATATCGATGGACAAAGAGCATGCCCAGTTTGCCAGTTTTCATGTGTAATTTAATTTTTCCGAAAGGTAAGAACCTCTGATCGTTCTATTTTCGTTGTAATTTGACAGTGAGAGATGGGGCAGCATGGCTCGGGTGGTAAAGCGGCCTCTCCTAATCAGAAGGTTGCAGGTTCAATTCCCATCTCCACACGTCAGAGTGTCCTTGAACCCCTTTTGCTCTCAATGTAGTGGCAGTGGCTTGCATGGCAGCAGCCTCCATTGGTGTGTGAATAGGTGAATGTCATTAATGATGTAAAACCACTTTAGGGCTGCTCATGCAGTTGAAAAGGGCTATATAAGTAAAGTTTATTTATCATTGTTTTAACCCCACTACCTTTAGTACATGTATTTGACACTACTGACTTGTCTACCAATCCATCCATCCATCCATCCATCCATCCATCCATCCATGCATCCAGCCGTCCATCCATCCATCCATCCATCCATCCATCCATCCAAATCTATATATTAAAGCAAGGGTATTGTTTCTGTGAGGAGAGAATATATATAGAGAGATATAATATATAATATATATATTATTTTATCATCCTACATGTAACCGAATCTGGCCCACATTAAATATACATAGTCCTAATTTTCTGAGTTGGTTTCATACTCACAGGAGAAACTATTTAATCAGTTACACACACCTGGGTGAGCTTAGTTTCTCTGGACCTGATGCAGTGCTAGTCTGCACTGTGACCAAATGTTCTGCAAATAAAGAAGAATACTTCTAAAGGGAGCCGTCTATAGTGTTGTAAATCCCTATCTTACCAGAAACTATTCTTTTCTTTACTTCAGATAGGGAAGGTGTTTATGTGCGTTGCATATTGAGTGCTTTCCAATTTAGTCGAGTAATAAAAGTCAAGGTTTCACTGAACTGCTGTCTTGGATTTGAAAATATAAAGCCAGAGATATCCCTTATCAACAAGCACAACTGACCTACACAGCAAGCCTTGAATTTTAAAATAAAACTCTTTCACTGATGCGTCTGACATTTGGTTGTGGAGAACCCGACTGTCACTTTCATTGTGTACAGTATCGTGTGTGAGATTATGGGTGTAACAATCAGCATGACTCTTGTCCCAGTCAACTTGCTATTCTTGTAGTATTTCTATTTACTTGGTCATGTGTCATTTACACATCTCTCATGCTGAAAGCTTTGTATGTTGAAGGGATAAGGTATTACGCATTGAAGGCTGGGTATTAACATGACTGCTTGGTATGTGTGTGGGTTTCCTTTGTTATTTGTACATCAAGGTGAGCAGAGAAAGCAAACTTAATGTCTTTCATCTCTTTGGGTTTGGCCAACAAACTATTTTGCCCTCTCTATTACCTTTTGTTTAAACCACAGATGAACCTATGACACGCTTTAGTTTTGTTTGTGGGCTTGTGAGCAGCTTTAATGACCTTGATGCGCTGCGATGAAAGAGAGGCTTCTGCTTGGTGAACATATCCAGCTCTGTGGGTGAGCAGTTAGGGACCACACCAACCCCAATTGACCCCTGTCCCCCCTACTGCATCCGGCACTCTCAAGTCATTGGGTGTTAATAATTAACACGATTTGTTATTCATAGTTAGAGGCACTGTCAGACAGCATTTTCAAATGTTACAAGTAAGCCTGTTATTAATGCTGCACTAAACCAGCAGGGGTGTTTCACCCATGCATGAGGTTGGCTGTACAAAAGTGAAGATGAAGGATTCTCTTCTAAGAGAGGAAACACATCGAAGTGCAGTCACTAATGAGATTTCACTCTGTGCAGTCACAGTGTGAAAGAAGTATTTTGTGCATGAGAATTGTACAAAATGTCAAACTAGAAGTGACACCGTGTGTTGTGTCATACTGGCATTTATTTCTATAGTACGTCATTCTGGAAGATGCAGGTTTATTTTTTATTTAAACATTGGTTCTAAGTACAGGGGTCATGAGGTTTCTTAATCCCCGAAGTAAAAGATGAAAGTGCAAAAAAAAAAAAAACCTGATAATGAACCAATCAGTGTATCTGAAGTCATTCTTTGCAGTGACTGGCATTTTGCAGTTTGATTGGCAGGATAAACTTTGTCATTGTGGCCACGACCACATTGTGCCCATTGTATTAGCCACATAGCATTAGCACAATTCAAGCAGGTACAGCATACTGCCAATAAGAATAAAAACAAAGACAGTGACACAATAAATATGAACAAGTGGATTTTTTATTCATTTTCTTCGTTTGACACTTACCCTTAGTTGAATGCTGGATTTTATTGAGATACTTTCCTAAATAAAGTGTTTTATCTTTTAAAACGTTTTGTTCATGTGGGGCAGTAGGAAACTTTTGCTATTACACAATGCTTTTTGCACAATGCTTTTTGGGGTATTTTCATTTGTTTTAATTTTGTGAATTAAACAGATCTACAAACATGCCTCACAATTAAAATCCTTCTTTTTTAAATTAATTAAATAACATCGATTAAGGAGGCAAGCTGGAGAAAGCTCCCTTTTATGTTTGTCTGTTTACCACTAGAAATCTACAAACACCAGATTACAAAACAGGTTTTAATTTTGACTGCAATCGAGTTCATTTGAGGTGAAAGCATTGATTAATTTTATAAAACACGTGTCGTCCTGCACAACTAAAGTGTTCCTCCTCCACTCCTCAAAGAGAAGTAAAAAAAAAGACTCTAATGCGAGGCGCCCTGTAAGGCCTGATTGTCTCGCTGTCTGACCGAGCTCTAGCATCAGGCTGAGTTAATGGAGTGCCAGATGAGCGGTCCTTGTTAATATCAGCCACTCATGCATTTCAGGAAGCCGTTTCTTCTGCCAAGGGGAACTAAGTCCGCTCACCTAATTTGGTGAATAAAATGTTCGACACAGGGTTTGTTTTTTTTTTAGAGAAAAGACATTTTCTTCACATCTCTTGTTTGACTGATGTTGATAAATGATTTGCAACATTTTCACGGTGTAGAACGGTTATAATATGTATGTAAATGGCTCGTGCAGAAGAAGAACTATGTACAGTATGTGCACTCCACGTGAGCATGTCTCTATAAAACGCTATACCCGATGCAGGAGAGGTAATTTGACATATTTAAAAAATCTCGTGCTAATTTTTCAGTATTGCAGTAGGTACAAATGATAAGAGCTGGTGGTGAAATGGAAAATTCACCTGAGTCGAGAGGGCAAATGCACACTGCGGACTGAATGGCAATGATAGGGTAATAGAAAAAAAAAAAAGAGAGAACCCATTAATCCCTCTGCACTCTGCTGGTGGTTTGTAATCTGACAGCCTGAAGCGAGAGAGAGAAAAAAAAAATGAAGAAAAACAACCAAAATACAGACAAAAATGAGCAGAAAAAGCCAGGAAGTACAGAGAAAGAACAGAGAGAAACAGACACGAACAGCTGGGCAAAGAAGCAAGTGCTTATGACATGTAGTCTTTGATCCAAAGTTTTGCTGTTGATAAAAAAGGACCCAGTACTCTTACCCCACAAAGCACAAGTTCAACTAATTCCATGTTTACTCGTGGATCATAAAAGTTGGACATGTTTTTCCATCTTTGTGACTCGTTCAAGCACATGTAAGGGTTAAATCAGACCCTGTGCTTCAAGCTTTCATGTTTTCATCTTTTCTCGTCATGGAAGGATTCGTTTTGAAATCTCTGTGTTTGCAGTCACACACAGTGACTCAGCTGCTCGTGTGCATGTATGCCCAACATTTTGGCAATAACTGAGAGTAGTTACTGAGTTGCCAACTATAATCAAGTGAAACTGGTTAGTTATAAGCTGGGGTATTTGTTCTAATCTGCAAAATGGCCTACAGTTAAATCTCTCTTGTCAAATGACATGTTGATACTTAACGGCTGAAAGAAAACGGTCATCTTCACTGACAGCATGAGAGGTGTTTGTCAGTTGTTTAAAAGTACTTGATATAACAACCAATGCCCCCGTTTCTCTTCTTTAGACGTGTTGCTGCTGTAAATGCAATTATTTCAAACTAATATTATTACATTTTCCATTTATTTTTATTTGGAGCCATTTTTAGCCTAAAGATATTTTCAAAATACTCAAAAAGAGCTATAATTTCTGTTACCCAATAAGAAGCGGGTGTTTTTCATACCTGTTTCAAACCAATTTCGGTGGTTCTGAAGGCAATAGCTGGCATGGTGGAAGCAGAAACACCTTGGATAGTCAGAATGTTCACATGGAGAGACAGACAGTCACATACACATGCCTATAAGGTAAGGCAGCTTTATTTGAATTCACATTTCTGCAAGATTGCAATTTAAAGTTGCATTAACAGTTAGGCAAATAAGTCGAGTTAACATGTGGGTCTTTGGACTGTGGTAGGAAACGTCCCGTTTCAGTGCAGTCACACTCCTGCTAAAAAAGTCTCATAAAGCAGATAAGGGCACGCAACATAACAGAAAATATTTCAAACATATGAGGTACAACAGTGCATGGAGTGCAACGCAATGTCTGGAGAAGGGAAGTCCTTCTTGAAAACCACACATTAGTATTAAAGAGTATTCCGAATCCCACTTGTGTGATGCATTTCTGGTAATTGCCACAGTGCACAAGTGCCTATTAGGACTGTCAGGATGTGGAGGATTAAAGGAGGTCAGCCGGATGCATTTGGGTCATTTTCGCAAAATACAAACACTGCACACGGCACGATCAGGCTGAGATGATTTGCCGCAAACGGCTAAGTAGGATCAAGCGTGCAGAATTACAGCTACAGTGACATTGTAAATATACATCTGATGACTGTGGACGAATTCAGTTGATCAGATGATCATTTTGTCATTTGGTACTACTGTGTTGTTGACGGCATAATGTTAACCTCAACATAAAAAAAGAATAGTTATTAAAGTAGGACAATTCAGCCACAATTTTATAGGCTTTGGAGCCAATAATTTTTTAAACATTCATGAATATTGTTGGTCTTTTCTTCTCTGGATAACTTGATGTGATGCAGTAGACCGGTAACCTGAGGGGTGTATTTACCGTAGTATTGAATGTGTCTCCAAGTGACCCAAGAGTTTATTGTACAAAATGATTTGAGCAAAGAAAGAGTGATATCCACCAGAGAAGATTAAAATAGAAATAAAAAAAGATTATATATGAAATGCAAAGCTGAAAGTATATCATGTTTGGCAGTATTTGTATTTACTAATGTTGCAGTTTTTCTCCTCTTGTGCTTAGACACTTACTGCACATTGTTTATTCGACTGTATGTTTTACTTTATTATAGTTTTATTTGCAAACAAATAACATATATAAGCCATCAGATGCAGGCCAGGGCCACATATCAAAATATTTAATTCAGCCAGTCAAAACCACACACACACTCACATAGATAGGCCTTCTACATTTCCATGTCTTTTACTCCGAAGTGACAATCATACACCAATCAGCCCAGGACCTTATGTTTTGACAATATGAAATATTTTACTGGGGTTCGGTCAACTTTGATTTCACTGTAATCACCAGTTGTTTGAGCCCCCCCCCCCCCCCCCCCAAAAAAAAGAAAAAGGGTTAAAAACATCAATAAACAAAATTTTCAATTCTCTTCATGATCTGGTGATTGCAGCTCATCCTTGAATATGACGTCAGTCAACAGTGCTAAACGCTCGTTCTCCGTTGAAGCCTCGCCTTGACACCGGCGTTGCACACATTTTCACCTTGTATCTCCGTGTTGCCAATATAACAAACCTCTGATCGGCAAAGCGTGCCAAGTTGCTCTCGAGCAGGCAGGAATACTAACACACACGCCAGAGGTCTAGAGGACATGAAGCGGTTTTAAGATTTTCTGTTGTTTTCACAATTACGTGCTCTGCCAAGTTGGATGAGATACCGCAAGATGAAAGCTCCCCTCCCCTGCTCAGGAAGAGCACCCAAAGAAGAAAAGATAAAGAAACGTATGTCGGGGGCTTTCAAAGGCATCGGAGTGTTTACTGTTATGCCTTTTACAATGCATTGATGTTTCCATGGATTTAGCTTAACGCAGTCATCAGTATGTGCATGAATATATATATATATATATATATATATATATCTGGCATCTTTAATTGCGTGCATGTTTTGGCCTCACAGGAATTTCAACAATAATTTCTGAAGAAGGATTTGTATTGCTTTGCACAGGACTCTTCTTAAACTACACATTACCATAGTGCACGGTACACTGCACAGCGTATAATATTGTGTCATTTGCAGTGTTTTTGTTCTCTAAAAGAAACTTTTGCTCCTTGCCACATGTCACAGTTGTACAGTAAAATAGATATAACCTCACACATGCCGGAATAAATAACACCCTCCGACATATAAGCCTCTTAGGGAGAGAGAAAGAGAGAGAGAGAGAGAGAGAGAGAGAGAGAGAGAGAGAGAGAGAGAGAGAGAGAGAGAGAGAGAGAGAGAGAGACGCCTTATGGTATTCATCATCATGTTCATCATGGTTTGCGGCTGCAATGCAAATCTCTATTGTCCACAGGTTAATCCAGAGATTTAATGGATTTTATGCACTTCATCAGCCAAATTTAGCTGCGATGAGCAAAAAAGGCACATTGGACCACGGTGCAGTCGATATTTTCTTCAGACGTATAGAAGGATTCAACCTTTACACACGTTGACATGACTCATTATTTCTGACAGGATCAAATTTTAGATGCTGTTGATCAACCTCAAAAATCCTTATAATGAAAAAGGAGCTTTGTTACATGCTCGCAAAATTCCATGCAGTATCTTACCAGAGAATAAGCTAACATTTAAAGGGATCAAAGGTCGTGCGTTTTGGGCCCATCAAGATTCAAAATAATCGAACAGTGGCTAGACAGTTTCAGAGGTGAACAAATTTTTCTTCATGTCTGATTGATTGAAGCCTTGGCATTCTACAATAACAGAAATTTTTTTTTTAAATTATGTATATGTAGTACATTCTTAAGTCCAAATGGCAAAACTTCCACTGAATTAAAGCCGATTACTTGAGACAGTTCAACCGAATTTACAGTGAGCTTATTATTTCTTACTTGTTACTTTATTTCAGAGTTTCCTAAATAAAAAAAGAGGTTACATCAGGTTACAGTAAACAACATTTAGGTGCCATCTTCAATCAGAAAGCAACAGAGCTAGGAATTGAAGTATTCACTAATGCCCTCAGAAGCAGAAGAGTGTGGTAACATAGTAACTTTGCTCCTCTCTACCTTTGGTGAACGGTGTACATGGGAAAGGAAGAGGCTGATGAAATGACGAGAGTCGCAGCGAAGAAAAAGATTGGGAAGCGCTGCTCTAGAGCCTCAGCTGTGGATCTCGAGCTGCAGACAAAGTATTAGCGGTGCGGTGAGGTTTGATTCATCAACAAGCACTTAACGTGTTACATCCTCTCGACTGCGGTGGGGAGAGACTTCCCGTCCCTGTCTCAAGACAATTTTTGCAATTCACAGATCACTCTTCGAGTTTACTCCCCCAGCAGCTGGAAAAACAAACGTACAACTAGCTTTGTAATTTGAAATTATTGAACGGTTGTTTTATTTATTTATTTATTTTATTTATTAACTTATGCCAATGGCTTCAGATGGAACTGTTAATGTATTACCACTTCTCTGCTATGATCCCTGGGGTCTGAAAGCTGCACGTCTACACCAACATGTGGCTCCTCGGCCCTTCTGCAGTAGTTTTCCTCGTTCACAAAATTGCACATCAATGAACATTTTCATTTGTTGTTATTATTTTCAGCAGAAATCATAGGCAAGTGTAGTTTATTTGTGCAGCACCGTTCATACACAAGGCAATTCAAAGTGCTTCCCAAAGGCAAAGACACACATCAAATTACATTAAAAACATAGAAATAAAACAAGTTAAGAAAATAAAAGCACATTTAAAAGGCAAAAAGCATTTAAAAGAAGAGTCTAAATAGCTGCGATTTTAAAATGAAACTAATAAAAATGCATTTAAAATAGTGAAAACTCTGAACGATTACAAGGAGTAATAATTAAAATCATGAGAATGCTGCAGTGAACAAGAATGTTTTCAGCCCTGATTTCAATTTTGACAGTTTGAGCAGATCTCTTGTGTTCGGGAAGTTTGTTCCACAGGGGAGGAGCACATAAACTTAATGCTGCTTCACTTCAACACACAGTAGACCTGTGTCAGACGATGAACTGAGAGATCTGGATGCTTCATAGAAACTAATAAATCTTGCATATATTATGGCCCAAGACCATTCAGTGCTTTGTAAACCAGCAGTAAGATTTCAGAGAGATTCATCATGCAACCTGAGGTGACAAAAACCTACATGATGGTTTCAGTTCCACTGAAATATGCATCACATGCTAACATGTCACCTGCCTGTTGACTTTCATCTCTGATCTATCACTAACTTAACCACAGCATTAGAGTAAAACCTATGGTTTCATTTAATGTGGACGGTCTTTCCCAATTCCACAAAAGCTGGTTTGACACCCCCCATCTCAACTTTTGCCGTGCCTCCCAGTAATGAAAAAATATCCATGCTTCTTCCTAATTGTGGTTCCTAAAGGCCACAGATGTAACATAAATCATAGTTTGCAACAAACTAGCCTGTATGCACACATGTTATTTCCACTTTAAAGGTTAAATATACTTGGTAGCTCCAGATGAGTTTCACTCGGTGGATAGTTGCGAAGGTTGCAGACCATTGCTCTATACCATGGCAGCCTCTTACTTTCTCTTTTGTTGGCAATGACAAGCGAAATTGTTCCCGTCTTTTCTGTTCCTGAAGAGAGTTGTGATGACTGAAATCACTCAGACACAGACAACTGAGCAGCCCTAACCTTGACACTTTGAGAACCAATTTACCAAAAATGTATAAACCTTTAGTTTTCACCTGTATTTGGAGGGTGATTGTCATTTGAACCAGGGGTCAGTAGAAATACTCCAAATTACTAGAATACTGAATTTATTTCAATAAAAAAAAAAAAAAAAGATATATCTAATGCTTCCATTCATCTAAAATTTGAAATATACCATTAGTCCATTTTCAATAAAGTAGCTTCCATAATAATAATAATAATAATAATAATAATAATAATAATAATAATAATAATAATAATAATAATAATATCACAATTTGGCCCTCACAAGGATTAAAACTACCCATCTCTCTGGACTAAAAATGTCTGCCAAAATTGGATAATTTTCTACTAAGTACAATAGCAAAGTAATATTTTTGACAAGAAGAAGAGTTTGCTGTGATTGCACGACCCGGACTGGACAAATGTATTTACTTCTAAAGATTGGAAAAAAATGTTTGCAGTATATACCAGTGCCGTTTTCTAGAAGTATAACTAATTAAGGCCAACAAATCTATACAGCCATTGTTCTTTTGAAGCTATTTTGAGTCCATAACGGTATAAATGTGGTCAGAGCAGAGAACGGAGTGAGCCCCATGGCTCCAATGGTGCCACTTAACAGAACCAGTTCCAATGCAATGGTGTTCTTAAACCCCTTTACTTCTGCTTGAACGGTTTTCAGCCTTAATGTGGAGCCCAAAAGTTTCTAGCCCATTTTCCATCACAGTCCTGGCCACTGTTTTCAGCGTGCTGACCCAGTCCTCTCACACTTTCTCATTTCTAAAAGCCTCAAAGCCGAATGTAGCATTACCCCAGGGGTCGCTCTCCCAGTTTTTCTGAGACAGGACCCAAAACAGTCCATTTTTCCCTCGAGGTCAAAAGGAGATCTTGTGCCTCACAGTTCACTACCTCCACAACATACAGTAATCACCTAATTAGGAAAGTCATGGAACCAGAAGCTGGAGGCATAACAAGGCCAAGTGGCTTTTTGTAGCTGACGAGCCCGGTGGGCCAGGCATCTTTTCTTTTTTTTTTCTTCAAAAATATCTCTTCATTTTAGTATATGAGGTTTCCTTAGATTTTAACATAAAAGAAAACCAAGATTGCAATAATGATCAGTGCTGAGCTTATTAACACAACCAACGTTTTTGATTAGGATTTCTTGTAAAGCAGTGACGTTTCAAAGAAGTACCTTTTCTTCTGTATTGCAACAGCAGTGTAAACCGCTCTTGAGTTTTGCATTAACGTGTTTTTTCTTCTTTTTTTTGATCCTTTGGCTCATAAGAGTAGTGGTGCAGCAAACGTACTAAACTTTGCTATTTGCAGGCAGGACTTTGGCTCGAAAAATGCTTGTAATTTCTGAATGTTTGATATGATGAAACAGAACTGAAACATTTGAGTTAAAAAAAAAAAAAAAAAGATATCCAAAAAGCTATGTGCAGCCAGTTATTACTACAAACTCAAATTAGAAAGATGTATTTCTGTGTATTAGGAGATTTTTATACTACTTAATACTAAGTTCACAATTAACAGGTGATTTCATTGAATAAAATCATCTTGGTTTGTTTGACAGAGGACTTCACGAATCTTAAGTTCTTGAAATTAAGTGGTTCACTTTGATTTTGCCACAATGAAGCAAGAAATAGAAATGAAAATCAGCTCTTTATTCATCGCAGCAAATACAAATGCACAGTTATTGGAAGACACGTTCCTAGATAGCTGACACCCACACTGCCTTGTTGCGCCATGATGAAGAAAATATTCTCGTTCGACCTCTAACACCAGACTGAGAAACTACCAGGGAATGTTAGTCTGGCTTCTTTGATGCCTTTGATCAGGAACTTCAGTCACCGACCAGTATGTCATGTCTGCAGCTCGACTCCTTAAAAAGTTTTTAGATGACCATTTCTAGAGCATTTGTGTGAGAACTGAGCAACACTCCCCAGCTCCATGAGCGACACTTTATGTGATCTGCAACCTGACCAAAGTGTGAACTTAATACAGGAAGTCTTGGTGTGGATGGGTGGACGCAAAAAAACACTCCCATGATGTTTATTCCTGTAGAGGAGGATTTTGTTTGCTACACCTGGCCTGATAGAGCACTGCCGCACCGGCAGAAAAGAACTCGACGAAACCCCCATGATGATATGAGTAGCTTTGTTCAAGAGAGCCTTTAGACTCAGTAACATACAGGTCACTTAATGAATCCGTTTCTCCCCGAGCTGGTTTGTAATGGAGATATAAAAATAACAAAGCCACATTAGCCAGACTCAATATATCTCCTTCATGTGGCATGTAGCCATTAGATGTAACTGGACAGAGTACATAAAAGTGACTGAAAGGTGCTTTGCTCCATGTTTTCTTTGTTGCGTAAGCCCATATGTGGTAATGGTAAGAATCAATACCAGGCTGCTGATTCATCATTCACCCTTAGTCCATACTGTCTTTGGTCAAGCTAACTGGCCCCATTTGACCATTACAGTGTCATGTGTTATGAGCAGCACAACGGCTGCTTGGCAACAAATGTTTGGCAGGATGTTTGAAGAATGACCCATATAGGCCACGGTCTGCTGCACTCTAAAAAACAACCATTAACGCTGACAAGCAGCACCTATCTTGCTCATTAAGCGTTCAGCCTCTGAACTTCAGCTCAAGTAGTGACACTGAAGCCTGAGATGCAGCCAAAAGTTCTTCTTTTCTTTCTTTCTTTTGCTGTTCTTTAGTGAGTGTTCTTGCATACATGTGTCAGTTAGATTAGTTAAACAAGTTCTATGACTCCTTATACCCACGATACTTAAAGAGCTCAACATTATGACTTAGATTGAGTGAGAAATTAATAGGCAGAAGTGGCAGTTAACAAATTGTTTGTGCTTCAATTGCAGGGTGTCAGGTTTATTTAGATTTTAGCCCACAAGGATTTGACTCTCTTACATTTTCATCTGAACTACAGAGACGCTGACGCCTCATTTCTTTATGCAGGTGAACGATGTAATTTCCCAGTGTAATTTACATGTGGGGTTGTTGTCGTTTTTGATATTATAATTGTTTCATATTTTTGTACTTTCTGTATTCTATATACCTATTCATGTTTGTACTTTGTGTCTTTATTAAAGTCGCTCGATTCATCCATGCAGTCTCTGTGCTGCTGAATCCAACTGAGGGTCCCAACATGCAGGAGCCAATCCCAGTTTACCAATAGTGTATACACACACACACACACACACACACACACACACACACACACACACACACACACACACACACACACACAGCTTGTTCTGCCTTGACCATTATATAAGAACGTATGTGGATACAGTTTTGAATAGCCAGTGAAATCACACATGTAAACAGTCCATTCATATATATTTTTTTTCTTTCTTGAAATAAACTTACCAGCCCTTGTGTATATATTCATCAGAGGTAACTTGAAATCTGCCATGCCAAAAACTGATTTCATATCCGACATCCAAGTCTGCGTTCAGGACCAAGGTGATATAATATGCAAAGGTTGGAAAATCACGCTGGTGCTCTGTGTCCTCTCCATCACCACCAAAGTTAGTGTTTCACTCGCACGAGTGCAAAGCTTTGCAACACAAATCGAATTTGCCTCGAGATTCCGACAAAGCATACACATGAAGGCACTTGTTTTGCATGTTAGTGGTGTTGCCATGTACCAGATGGTGGTTTGACTCTATACACTTTCACTCACATGCAAATTATAACTCTAAGCCTTTCACGAGCAGGAAAAACAGAAGAACCCACAGTCATGCAAATAGACATTTCCGGAAGCTTTAACCTCCACAAGCATCTTGTGTTGACCATTTTTCTTGGCATTTTAACCTTTTGAGCAGTAGCTAAAGCTGTCCTGTTTTTCTTGCTATGTTATCCAAATTGTGATCATTTTATTTAAAATCTCAGTTTCAAACAAGAAATTCTGTTGCATTATTAAGTGACAAAAATACTCTCATGTAGAAAGAATTTTCAAGGCTCATTGAAACAGTTCAGCCGTTCTTCCGTTTATTTGAAGTAATATCGTGCCTTTTTACTGATTCAGCAGTCTCAACAATGTTTTACATGATCCATACTCATTCACATTCAGCTTCTGTGCAAGGTGCTTGTACACCTTGGGGAGCAACAAAGTGTTCGCTGTCTTGTCCAATCACACTTTTGTCCCAAGAACAGGATGTAGGTTCAATACCCGCTGAGCAAGAGCCATCCCAAAGTCCCATATCAGTGATACAAAAAAAATGTCTTCACTGCAAATGAGCCTAATGGAAAATATGGAAGCTCGTTTAATTAAAAGGACCATTTATAGGTCTAATTCCAGTCAAAATGCATATATTTAAAAATTTTTGATTTGAAAGTTATTTAGTTTCTCTTTTTTTGATGACCCGACTAAAAAAAAAAAGGGCTCCACATCCTGAAGCACGGCATATCCCTGGAAAGGCTTTCTTCAATATACTATAATAGGAAAAAGTAGCGGACTCCAAGGAGTCAAAACAACTCATTCCATAGGGTCTCAGGATTGGTGTGACAGTGAACCACATAAAAATTTATTTTACTGGGTGGAAAACACCTCATAATGCAGCTAAGGTGTAATTTCTGCTGCACTGTTTCCATGTGTCACAGCTGGTACCAGATATGCCTGAAGGGAAACTTTGTTCTCTGGCCACTTTCATGTAGTCTCCTTTCTGACCCCCTTCGAAAAGACTAAGAGAAAGGATTAGTTTGTTGAAGCTGATGTTAAAATGATGTAAGAAAGAAGGCATTTAACAGAATGGCAGGGTTCAGATGTCACCGACACAAAAGTACCACGGTGGGTAGATGGAGAGAGAGGGGTCAGGTAAACTGAAAGACAATGGCCAACAGCTGTGAATGGGGATATGAGGCGAAGCGAGGCAGGTGGGAAACGAAAGGGGGGATGTTAATGTGGGAAAGAAGGTTGTTCCCTCTCGAGGAGTGAAAAGCATTCCTCCTGTTGCTGAAGGTTATCAGGTTGCAGGTTGAGGGAGGCCTGGAAAAGGAACACAGAAACCACCAGGTTTGTTTCAATGCTTCAAAAACGAGGCCCTTTCACCTCGCTGGCCACATGACTTTGGGGATCGCAACGTGTCTGGCCAGCACGGTTAAAAACATCAGCGCTATGGAAATGCCATTGTAAGCATCCTTGGGAGTTCATCGCACACATTTGATTGGGACACATGCTCATATTCTCCCCCAAAAGCACTGAGAACCGTTCCCGTCAGACTCTTAGACTTCATCATAAGGCTGTTTTGCTGTGAAGTGACAACTAACCACTGAGATCATCTGGCACCATCTCATAATCCAGTAAACAGAGACATGCGAGAGTGTGTCATGTGTGCACGAAAAATTAAGTCATGAAAGGGCAAACTTATTGCAACGAAGGCTTTCCTGTTCCATCCTATCAAACCCCGAAAGTGTTTTTCTCTCACTGTAAAATCCAATCATATCCTCAGACTGTTTGGTAGTACACTGGATAATTGAGATCACAGCTAACCACAGACTGTCTGTCACATAAAACCAAGCACAGTGGTTAAGGCTTTAGATTTACACTGATCACTGCACCAACTGTGTAGTTATATAAACATGAAAAACAAGTTGTAATCCACTCTTCTGTCCTCACAGATTTCATTCCCGCTTCTTTGGTGCAACTTTGCAAAGTACAAAACAGCCTTTCACACACACACACACACACACACACACACACACACACACACACACACACACACACACACACACACACACACACACACACACACACACACACACACACACACACACACACACACACACACACACACACACACACACACACACACACACACACACACACGTTACTGCAAAGGATCAGTGATTCAGGGCTACTTGTGTCTCCATAGACACTTGTGCCTTAAAACTGTTAAAGGTAGTCAACCGCATGATACCCACTGAAATAATTCAACAAATATACATTAAAATCCCGTTGGATTTTTTTTTTCTCCGTTGAAGATGGCTTTCTTTTCATTTCTACTTACAAGTAATATCAGTGAAAAACAGACACTTTTATCCAAAGTAACCTTTCGGTTTATTTACTCCCAACAGGTTAAACCAAGGGGACTTCTGATTAATGTGTTTTGCCTGCAGGGTCAAGTCAATATGAAATGGACTTAATACCACTACCAAAATATCAGTTTATCCGATTGAAAATCAATCCTTTAATATTATGTGGCCAGTGTGTCACGGTCAGCCCTCTAGAACACTTTCAAGAGCTTCACTTTCAGTTCCTCCCTGGTGGATAGGTTTCCATATTACCGGCCGTTAATTATTCATTTTGGCTCACTTGGAGCCCGAGTTGGAAAATAAAGCAAACCCTTTGGACTAGTGATACAGAATAACACAGTGACCTCTCGGTTGACCCCTGGTGCTTTGTCCATTTGTCTCCTACCGTTGGTATGAGTGAAATTGGAGCCACGGTGGAGATTATTTCTTCATGTGTAAATCTTGCCCCTTGCGCTGCTCGAGTCCATATACAGCTCCAACAGTAGGTGGTGTGCAGTGCTTGAAGAGCTGGGCACAGTCCCTTTTGTAATGTGCAAAATGATATCTCTGCAGTGTAACCATCTCTATTACAGGGGGAAGAGATTGTCTTACCCTCTGGATTTGCTTCAAAGAACAAGACAAATGAGCTCAAGCTGATCGTGCTATTGCCTATTCACAAGAAGAGAAATGTCACAGCTAAACTGTAAGACAACAACCATGGGAAAAATTTGTATGTAAAGTCAGTTAAAAAAATGATTTCTAATAAAAAAATTTCGGATCATGTAACAAAGGATCGTTGGATGGCTCACTTCTCTGCTCTGCATCAGTTTATTAATCATGTGAATCCTCAAGAATGAAACGCAACACAGGTCTGCTACAGACTAATCAGAATCTTTTATTTTAACGCATCCATTTTTCAAAGCATCACAACATATACAGTCGATACGTTCTTCACAAAATAAACAGAGGGAGCTTGTGTCAGTCTTTCCTTTAATTCCGTGTGAGGTGCAAGCCCTTTGAAAAGTTCTCATGTCCCAACGATGTGGACGCTTAAAAATTCAGGAAGCACTCTGGATTCTTGCAGAAAGTGGAGGAGGGTGTGAGACAAGCACGCTGATGGATAGAGAAAAAAAAAAGTAAGTACACTACAGAAATTACTCCTTTACATTTTTATGGCTGGAGCCTCTGACAGGATCAGAAGTCACATCTACATGACGCGAAAGAAGGATATCTTTAGTTCCTACTTGAAATAACCTTTAAGATATAATTGGCAAATTTATGGTATGCATTTTACAATAGCAGTAAGCAAAAGCCATGGTTAATTTTAAATAGCCACCTTAATAAAAAGAGTAGGATATGACAAGTTAACACAAAATTCCATCAAAAATACAGAAATATTTATCATTTGAATGCAAAAAAGAAAAGAAACGATACTTACATTGATTTACCAGCCAGTGTAAACTCAAGACACATTAATCTCGTGCCCTGGGTGGCTGGTAATACTGTTGTGTGGGTCTCGTGCGTCTCGGCTGTCCGTCTCCCCCACGTCGAAACTCAAGTGAACCGTCATAGTAACCATCATCTTCCTCCTGCCATCGCACATTTGATATGGTTTGGTTGTGTTACTGCGAGTGATTAAACTACATGTCATTCATATTTCATCAACTGTCTTCACTTCACATGAATACAGTTTAATTAACTGCTTCCATTTAGTATTTTGCAGCACATTAGGGTGTTGATGAACTCTTCAGATCCTTACCATGGCATCAGTGGGAATGGGCTTGATGTTGTGCAGGAGGACTTCTTCACAGTTTCCATAGTCACTAAATACAACCACAGCCGTGGAGCCTGATGGATGCACAGCATCTATTCTGGCATGGTACAACTTTACAGAGAAAGAGAGAAAAAAAATAATGTTATTTTAATACAAACATGTCCATATGCAAACATACCAATATCCCATTTAATTAGATCCCAACAACAAACAATGAAATGTAAATTTATTTTCTGACTCCAGTAATAGAGTAATGGCATACCTTGCCGTCTTCCCAGTACAATGCCAGACACTGGTCACCTGGTTTCCACACATGTTCCACAGGGTGACTTCTCTCGGATCCTCGGGGACCCTGACCTCTGCCTTGACCTCCTCTTCTCTTAGATCCAGGGTTGGTAGAGGCGTTTTTCCTGCTGGGCACCTCTCTGTTAGGCGGACAAGGGGAGATCATGGGCTTGATCGGTCCAGTTCTTTTGTGTTCCAGAATTCCATTTTGAAAATGAGCAGAATCTCCCGCCATTACTCGAGGAGCCTGTGATAACCCGACGTCTTGAACAGGACCTGTGCTGCCCCTTCCAATTCCTCCTCCACCTCCACCTCCTCCCCCTCCTCTCATGTTAAAGTTTGGAGGCCCACCATCCCTTTGTCGGTCAAAGTAATCCGAATTTGGTCGGTCAAATTTCCCCTTCCGACCGCCATTGTTGGCGTCGTCCATTCTGTCTGTGCGTTTATTATTTGCTCTTCCATCCATTTCGCTTCCTGCTGAATTATGCAGTTTAGGAGCTGGAACATTTTCTCTTCCCCCTCTCCTATGAGTTTGCCCAGACATATTCCCACTGCCATCTCCGTTTCTATATCGTTGTTGGGAAGATCCACTGAACTCCATCTGCTGCTGCTGCTGCTGCTGAGGATCCTTTGAATGAGGGAAGGCATTCATGTAGGCTGGAGGATAAATCTGCTCATCTCGCGTCTCTCTCCGATCATTTTGTGGTCTGTCCCGTGACCATCTGTCCTGGCCCCTCCACTGCTGGCCTTGAGCTGATGTTTGGGAGGTTGGAGAGTTGGAGAGAGGCTCCTGGCCGGGTTTGGGAAAATCAGTGTCCCTATTGAAGCGAGGTGGCCGGTCGTTCCTTTGCTGCCTGTGGTCATTGTGTGAGAACTTGGTGTGAGACGTGTCTTTGGTGTAATAATCTGGGTTGGAGAAATTTCCTCTGTTCTCATAATGTCTCTGTGGCGGCTGGTGTTTTGGCTCTGGAAAAAAGAAGAAGATGTAATTTATTAAAAAAAAAAAAAAACATCATCAAAAACAACATCAACACAATTATTCCATGAATATAACGCAGAGTTAAAAGGCATTCGTCTTGAGGGATTTAACGAGAGCGGCAAGCACCACTGAGAAAAATCCTCTTTAAACAAACACTATGAAGCCAACAACATCTAAAGATGCCTTTCGCCATGAAGTAGATCAAGTGTAAACTTGATGGGTTGTTCTGGACAATAAACGAGGCAATGGAGCAGTTTAGAAAGAAACACGGACCAGTTCACTCACCATCAATAGAGAAAACTCCCATCTTGGATTCCAGAAAATCAAACAGAGTGCTGGGTCCAGATGGCCTTCCTCCTGCTCCTTCATCCTCATCTTCATTTCTGGACCTGCCTCTTCCCTTTCCTCTGCCTGAGGGGAGCACAATAATCAGACCAAGTTAGGAATAGTTAACAAATAGGAGCTTGAACGAGCAAAAACCCAAGCAATGTGTTCTTACTGGGGGAGTAAATAAATGTACTTTTCTGTATGGGTGCTTGTGTCAGGCACTTTGTAGAACTCTAAGTCAATATACAGAATGTATGAACGCAGTAACTAAATGAGCTGTTGACCCACTCCCTGCTCGCAGTTGTAGAAAATAACTCTGTGAATAGTTCAGTGCGATTGGACTTACTGCACGTTGATTTTCATCACTGAAACAAATACCGAACAATGACTGCAGGTAAAGTGGAAAATCCATCGGATACCTTAAGGTGCGATTTGGAACAGAGTCAGCAGTAAAGTGCGCATTCAATTTCTGATAAGCAAACTAAAACAAGCCGTAGCGGCCACTGTGGACCTCTAACTACAGTGTTGGTGGTTTCCAATGCACTTAAAGGACCTCCACATCTCTGCCACAATGTTACCTCTCTAGGTGACATGAGGTCGGTGGAGGCAGGCGGTTTGTGCGTACCTCTGGGTTGCTGCTTGGTAGGTTCAGCTACCATCGGGCCAGGCCTGTTATCCGAGGATCCAGTCAGTAGGCTGTTTAGTGCCACTTCGAGGTTGTTATTATTATCCATCAGAGCCTGTCGAGCAGCCTCCCTGTTAAAACCCATCTCCATGATGTCTCTCAGAGCACGTTCATCCACCTACCCAGCGGACAGGATGAAAGAAGAGAAACTGAAGAGCACACGTTGAGTGAAAAAGGCGTAAAAAGTGCAGGGAGGTGAGAAAATGACACGTACAGATAATGTCTCCAACAATGAGGCAAAATAAGGCAACTTTAGAGGTAGATGTGAGGTTTATTCTGACTGAAAGAAAAAGGGACTGGAGAGATGGAAAAGAATCTAATGTTACTTCAACTTTAAAGCTCTGTTCTACCTTAGATTACTTTGAAATTAAGTTTGGAACCTGTAATAAAACAGTTCAGTGCCGAAAACTGTAATGACCTGTTCCATCCTATTTATGTCTTCGTACCAAAGCCGGCCGATTTTGAGCCGAGAAATTGGCAGGTAATAACATAAAAAAAAAAAAAAAGTCAAATGGATTCCCTCCTGATTGGAAAACCTGACCAGGCCTCCAATTCATTTACATTAGTAAAGTATCAAAATCAATACCTCACTTCCTCGTCTGTGAAGTGTAACAAAACACCTCAATCCAGATCACAAGACCCCAGAACAAGCTCCAGCTTTTAAATTACTTTTTTTTTTTTTTTTTGAACGGCGAATGGAGGCTTCAGTAAAGTGAGGTAAACCTATAATTATAACACAGTCTGCTTGCTTTCTTTCTTTTACAGGTTCAGACTACATTTGTCCTCTCACCAGCTCCCTGTAGTTTCCATCTTGTCTGCTCTCTGTTCTTTCGACCCTGTCTTCTCGTCTCCTCTGCTGGTATGAGTCTCGACTCCGGGAAGAGGAGGCTGCGTTGGATAAATTACTGCCTGCATTTCCTCCACCACCAAACGCGCGGGGGCCCTGACAAGAAGAAGAAGAAGGAAAAAAAAAAAAAAAAGCAGAAGACAAAAACACTTTGGGATCAATACGGCTGCAGGGCAGAATAATAAAGCAAAAAAAAAAAAAAAAAAAAAAAAGAGAGAAAGAAAGAAAACACCACAAAAGAAACAAGATGCTTGAAGTTGACAATGTAATTCAGATTTTTTATTTGCAGAGTTCCCAGAATGTCATGAGAGGTTAAGGGTAAAGCAGATGTCAATAAGGAGCATGTTTATTTTAAATGGAGGCCAAATTATGTAGCGTTTGCGTAATTTGAACGTCGATGAGCAAAGAGGCAAAAAAGTGTTAGCCGGGCAAACACGGTGCTTAGAGAAATCAAGTGGTCGATGAAGAAATTGAAACAAATATAGATTCCGTAGAAGTCTTTTTGAAATTGCTTGCAAAAGACTTTGTGTTGCATCACAAAATGTCCAGGCTACTTACTTTAAACACATTGGGGATTTACCTCGAGCTTTCGCTTACCTCTTTGGTCTTGGCCACCTCTGCAATGGCTGCCGTCCGCTGCTTTTCGAACTCGTCGTTCTCATCAGGACTTTTGACGA
Organism: Lipophrys pholis; assembly: GCF_963383615.2. Classification (NCBI taxonomy): domain Eukaryota; kingdom Metazoa; phylum Chordata; class Actinopteri; order Blenniiformes; family Blenniidae; genus Lipophrys; species Lipophrys pholis. The sequence goes on from NC_137636.1 coordinate 9,317,723, forward strand.
TGCTGTGAGTCTGCAAAGTTTTCCTCTGGTCCAGCTCTTGGCTGTCGACTTCATCTTTCCTTGCACACTTCTACAGCAAGGAACATAACAGATCCAGTCAGGCACGGTTTCTGAAGCAAAGGATCAGTGCATTGTCAGTGCATTTTCTATGTTTACGCGGCACAACTACAATCAGTCCATCTGGAGCTCTGGTATTGTTGAGAGTCGGACTGAACCGGTAAGAAAAAGTCCTAACGCATCTGTTGCAATGTGAACTGCGCTGAATTTTAAAAGCATCATCCGTGACGTGGTAGGAATGAGATGGAAAGTGAAGATTTTTCCTGCAGCTGCTCAGTGACTGAAGGAAGTGATGAGTCAGAGCGAGAGTCAGCTACCAACTGCAGCAATGACCTTTGCTTCTGAGCAAGTCCCGTCTCTTTTATTGCTGCAAAGGTAAAACTGATGAGTCGGTAGGGATAAAGGACATAAAGGGAGCAATGACAGCAGGTATGCGACTACTGGAAAGTCGCCACACAAATCAAATCAACAGTAAACAGTGAAACAGTACTCTGAATGATGCCAAGCCGGCACTTTCTGTTTGTAATGACCAGGTCATTAGATAACCAGTAGACATTACAATATGATGTATGACTGCAGAAAGCTCTGAAAAATCACTTAAGGGAGTCTTTACAACAAAGGTACTCTGCATTATTCCCATACATCATCGTAATCAGTAAATACGGTATATATTAAGCCGAAGAGGTTTTCCCGAAGACAAATGTCCATGATCTCTGTAGATTGGCGAAGCTGGCCACAACACAAGATTTCTGCAGAAAAACCTAAACCTACTCTCACATTAATCCTTTTTCTACTCATATCCTGCCGTCGCTGACACAATTTTGCAGATCTAATCAGGGATGTGCTCGATGAGTCAAATTCAAATTCAAATATTTGCCCCCTTGTGAACGGCACCAGAAATGCGAAGTACAAATATACAAAGCAGCTGGACTGTCATGCACCTTGTCGCCACTAGTCGGGGCTGCAGAGCCGTCAAGACAGTAAGCCGCCATTTCAGCTAAAGTGCGTTTTTAAAAACAGCATGGAGGGAATTTCAAGGGATTTCTTTTCCCAAAATCAGCACTGTTTATCCATTAATTTTAACTGGAAGATTAAAAAAAAGAAAGAAAAAAAAAAGTAGCATGTATGCCGTCTCTGGAAAAAAAGAAAACTGGCACATAATCACTCTACAAGAGCAGTGCACAATCAACTCAACGGTTTAAATATTAACTTCCACGGAAACTTGCGTGTGAAATGTGGCTGCTGCTGCTCGCCACACTTCACACGCCAAATCAGTCACATGATTCTAATGAGACATTGTGATCCTGCAATATACAAGATATCTATATATGAGATATGCAGATATATTGTTAAAGTGACGCTAAGATTTACCTCTGTATGATCGTCACAATCACAGACAAGAAATCACATGCCTGTCACGTATTTGGAAAATTTACTTTTCAGTACATTAAAAGATACACAGGGCCGATGCACAGTAGCTCAAATTTCACAAAAAAACAAATGTCAATAATTCCAATCAACCTAGTACTAAATTGATGAACTGGCATTAGAACTTTGAGGACTTGAGCAATATATTCTAAAATACTCCTATATTTCACCTCGAGGTATGTCAGCCTGAAAAAAGCCCCGCTATGATGCAAACTAACCACTTTAACAAATTGTCAGATAAAAGCTCACCGACTCAGAAATCTCGCTCCTGATGTGAAGTGGGACACCTGGGGCTCCACGCTGTGAGAATGTCTTCCGAGTTGCAGGAACTCAAGAGAGGTACAATCGACTAACTGACAGAATATAAAGCCAAGGACAATGCAGGCACAGATTTGCTTCATGGTGCCAATTACTCTGAGATACAGGAATGTCTAACACCTTGAAGCGGACTTATTTAGCACTAAGTCCTGGACTGACCCGGGCATTAGGAATACAGCTGCACGGGTAAATCTGCAGAATGTTGAATGACGATTCCAAAAATGTTCCTCGTCCAACTTTACAAAGCTTGAGCAAATCTGGAATGAAGAGTGGGTGAAAATCCCACAATCCAAGTGTCAAGCTGATACGGATGCATCCCACTCTGAAGCTGCCATGCTTGCCAAGGGAGTATTGACTCAGAAACAGAAGCTTTTAAATGTAAATTCTGACAATTCTGAGCTTTCACTCCAGCCAGGAATTTAAATACAGTTTTTATTTCCTGAAAATAATCGTCATGTGCAAACCCTAAAATGCTGGAAAACAAAAAAACAAAAAAAAAAAAAAACGTGAGGTGATTTCATATGATGATGGTGAACATGGCCACTTTGTTCCTCTGTTCAACCGGATGTACAAACAGCTCATTTATCTTTTCTCAGTTTTTGTACACAGCAGCTTTAAATAAAAGCAACACTGACACCACATGTTGCTGATGGTTAAAAAAGAAAAAAAAAATGCACTAGAGGACTGTAAAGCAGAATTAAAAATCAACTATGCATTTCAAAGATCCATGCAGTTGTTGCAGAAAAGATCAGAGACAACGGAGCTGAGAAACTGGACACCCACCACCCTTTGAGGCAGAGACATGTGTTTTGCCCTTGCGTGTATTTCTGAGGTGATTGGTATTCAGCAGAATCCGACGTCCATTAAATCGCAGCTGAAATCTCATTTCATAAACATACGTTTTCCCCCGACTGTATTATTTTTGTTACTTCTTTTCAAATCACTGTTTCCAGGTTGCCGTTCGCTTGCGCCGGGCTTTTTTACCAGGGCGAGTTTTGATTGGAAAAGTGAAAGTGCCACTATAATTAATATTTTGCCTCACCTGACCAAACTGCACAAAGGGAGGAGGTCCGCCTTCTGCTCCAATGTTACTCCTGCTGTGTTTGGCCAAACTCTGGAGGTTAAAGAATAAAGACCTTGCAATCAGAGAAAATCCAAGCAACATTAAATAGCTGGAATACGTACTGGAGGCCGTTATTAGAGATTTAGGATGATCACTAAAATATGAATTCTTTAGTCAAAGTGGCCATCATTAAAATTTGGACTCTCACCCTTTGTAGTTCCCATTTCTCCACCATGTGATCAACCTCGCCTCCAAGGACGGAGATTTTTGAGTCATCAAGCAACAAAAGACCATTTTTAACCTGGACTGTACCAAGAAGCTTCACCTTTGTTCCGGGGGGGGTATTGAGGCTTGAAAAAAAAAAAAAAAAAAAGACAAGACATTAAAGCACATGCATTAAAAAAAATAAATATATATATAGATATATATTTGAAATCAATTCATAAAGGTTAAACTGTTCAGGTTTGAGCAAGGCACAGCATATAGAAAGCCCCAGACCCGACCACCTCACCCATACCACTTTATAAATGACATGGAGCAGTGCCAGCGGATGGGTGGCAAGGCTAGGAGAGACTATTAATAATCCCAGCTGCTCACCCATCCTCATGGTAAATTAAAAGCCCCTCTATCTCATCAGGCCTGATAAGGCCTCTGCCTCTCTCATTAGGAAAGCACAGGGACTTAGAGGGATTTCCAGCTACTGATGCCGGATGCCAAAGCAACAATTAGGGATTTCACTTCACACCACTGGGACGGATGGTGTTCTCATGATAACAGAAAACGTAGAAATGAGGCACTCACCGTCCTCGATTCGATCACATGCGAGCAAACACACATTTGGTGTTAGAATTCATCGCCAGCGCTGCTACTTAGTGCTAAATTGTCATGTCTCTCTACTATATCACTGTCACGCACTCTAAAGGGTCCTGTAATCCATCTCATCCTTCTTTACCACTCACTTATGGCCAGGCGCACACTAAAGCGGACACTTTCCGAGGAGACACTAACCACCGCAGTGGGCAGGCCTGCGTGTGTGTGTGCGCACCCCGCTCATAAAGAGGGGATTTGTTCGGTTCTTTCCTCTCTTCCCATCAGGAAGTCGAGGCCCACATTCGGGCCACTCCACCTGTACAGACTGGCTAGTCACCATGGCAGCAGTCACCAAGGCCACGGTTGCTTGGTTGGAGATGTAATTAAGGCCGGGAATTGTTAGATCAGCTGCCACCGACTGGAAATTGCAGATAAAGGGAAAATCCAAGCATGTGGTGGGGTGAGAGTGTTGACAAGGAGGTGAAGGGTGCGTACACAATCTTACCCATTAGCCTTGAATAAATGATGAAGTGGTTTAAATATAGCAAGTTTTAATTATACAGTATGTTGCAAAAAAAAAAAGAAAAAAAAAAGCCTCTTCTTTTTATTAAATAACAGTAACAAAACCAACAGCTGTTTAGAAGACAAATCGACTTCCAAGAAAAATACTGCATCTTTTATTTCCCTTGAACAAAACTGGTTTTGTACCTGATCTTAGACAGATGTTTAAACTCCAATCCAACACAGGTGGTGTGCCCATCTGTCATTTGTAGGCGCAGCATTCGCGGTGCACCCTGGGACTCTTCATGATCTTTAGGAGCCGAGATGTTTCTCACCTTCTGCACCTGGAGAACACATGGACCCTCCAACTGGCAAAGGAGTGAAAAACAATGTTTGAAAGGCAAATCGGCAACGTGCGGGGGGGAGTATTGCAAAAGTCGGTTCAAACTAAATCTGCACTTTTAAAAAAAATGATATTTCTAAACACAGTAACAAACACGTTCTGTTGCAATTATGTCGGAGCAAATTTTTGGATCTGTCTTAACTGCAACAGTATTTGTTTTCAGTTCAGTCAAAGAAAAGTTGCTACTTTTTTTCTGAAAAGATGTGTGAATGCCATCTACCTAAAACCCATCAATCTGGAAACTCAGAAAGGTCCTTTAAGTCCACTAAATAATGCATAGACACGCAGGGTATATTTCTAGAAAAATATGTGCCTGAATAGGAGTCGAACGCACATAAAATCACATGTTTTAATACACTTGAAGATTTTGTTTACTCTGGTTCTGAGAAGGGATAGTTTCATCTATATTTGTCAGTGTGTTAGGGCCATCTAGTGGTGCCTTTGTGAATTGCATGTAAAACGTATTTGTACCACAACATTTTCAACACAATTATCAGAGATTTTAACCTCTAGTATAAAGCAACGGCATTTAAAACAAAGCAAATAAAAACCTTACGGAGGACTCACCTTCTCTGTTCTTCCACTATTGATATCAGATGGGAGAAACTTTCTCCCAACAGGCCGTAGATCACTCTGGAAAACAATCAATATGTTCAACTAGGTTCATTATGCCTTTAGTTCAACGGTGTTCTTTTGTCTTTGTCAGAAATGTCATCAGCTGATAAAAAGAGGCATCATCCACCACCATCGGATGACATTTGAGGAAGACGAGAGAAGACCGCCCAAACATGTCAAAAAAGCATGTTGATAAAAGCCTACTTGCCTAAATAGATGAAAAGAGAATGCTTATAAAAGAATCATTATGAATAGGAAGACTGTGCCAATTATAAAATAAAAAAAATAAGAAACAAATGGATTTCAGTTACATAACGCTTTTCCACTTCGTCAGAAGTCCCCAAAGAACTTTGAATTGTTTATCACTTTCTCACACACACCAGTGGTGACGGCTGCCATGAAAAGCACTCAATCCTTCCATGGGGGCCAATTTGGAGTCAGTGTGTTGATCAAGTACACTTCCACATATGGACTGGGGAAAATGTGGGATCAAACCTGCGGCATTACAGTTTCAAGACGACCTCGCTCTACTAACTGAGCCTCGGCCACAAAAACGGGATCAAACAGTCCGTAAAAACAATTCACCCATGAGTAAGTGCCCTTTACCTGTATAGAACATCCCAGAAATTAAGTCCATTATTTGTTCCACCAAAAAATAACATCTAATAACGTGGTTAAACAAAAAAGTGACATATATATATATATATATATATATATATTTACACACACAGGCGGACTTGCATGATGAATATCCCTGGGGAAAAAAAGCTCAGGCAACCCTGACTGTCCCCAGTCAGCCTCCGTCTTCAGAGTTTATCTCGTTACCATCAGATCATTGGTTCAGTTTTTACCATCACACAGATCCAACAGCTGCCACTGGTCTATTCATTAACTGGAAATAGTGGCATCACTGAGTGTATTGTAGGACATATGCTTTCTTTTTTGTACGTCTCACTGCCGACTGTACTACAAATTGCCCTCTCGGGGATAATAAAGTTTACGTTGATGGTTTCTTATTTCAAGATTGTAAATAGATCCATACGCCATTATTTTTTCATGACTGCTAAAATTAGCATTAAACATCAGACGCTTTGTCAGTAAAAGATATATTTCCAAAAATATGTTTGCATATGTAGTTCCATCCTAATAAAATTGCTGTATTCATAACTCCATTACAATGGGCATTACCAAGTTTCATTCCTCTGTAATCCCGTGGACGTCTAAAATTATCTTTTGCCTTTTGGCCGTTCTACCCCCAAAGTCCACAGTTTACTAAATTAGGACTGTGTAGGCCAACACAACAAACAAACTTGGGTAAGTCCACATAAAGTACAAGACCTTTTAGCAGTACTCCAGGTCAAACATAAAAAGCTCTAAATAACTATTGCATTTTGCCAACTCTTCTGGTGCTGGTCAGGTACAGGCAGCTAAGAACGACGCCTGTTTTTTGGAATAGTCAGAAGAAGAAACCTCCACAAAGAGTCCTACAATCTCCATTTTCAGAAGCATTTAATTGTCATTACCATAAGCCAACTGCACTGTCTCTGCTATGTTGTCACATAATGCCACAAAAGCACACTATGGTTTTCAAGGTATTGCACCAACACTAATATATCTCTCCATCAACTATAACATGCATTAAAATCACGTGCCTATTTTTAAGTTTCATCAGGATGCCATGGTAGGACACGTCTAGAAGTCAGGGAGTGCATTAAATATACATTTCTCATGATAGCTGATGCAAATGAAACCGATTCAAGAATATGCAATGCAGTAAACCGCCCCCCTGACGATCAAATACAAAGCAACCACGATGGAAACTCTGCAAATGTGATACTCACATCAAGTGCAATGCCAATAATGTCAGCGTGTGTTACGCTCTCAACTGATCCTTTCAGTTCTGCTATACCTTCATCGCTGAGGTACCTGTAGGGTGAAAGATGAAGAAAAAAAACAAGAAGAAGCAAAAATTGGAAAAATTAAGCACTCTCAGGTAAACATATACAGTCTCAACAGTTGGCACTTGAAGACCGCTCAGTGGTTAGTCATCTCGCCTCACAGCAAGAAGGTCTGGGTTCAAATACTGGTGAGGCCTTTCTGTGTGGAGTGTGCATGTTCTCCTGCAGGTGAGGTGAATTGGTGACACTAAATTGCCCCCAAAGTGTGTGTGTGTGTGTGTGTGTGTGTGTGTGTGTGTGTGTGTGTGTGTGTGTGTGTGTTAGTCTGTCTCTCTGTTTGCTCTGTGATGGGCTGGTAGCCTGTCCACAGTGTGTTCTTTAGATTTTATACAGCTTTAACAGCTTTGTTGTTCAACTTAAAAATTATTTTGGAGGAGCTTCACAATCCTCGGGACTCATACGAGAAAACCCCCTCAATCAATACATGGGACGAATCTCACTAGAACAGTGTTTACAAAGATAGAATATTTAAACAGACAAAAATCGAAAACCAGGACAAGCCATTTATGAATCTTGCCACGTTAAGCATCAGGCAGTCGTTTAATTAGACTGTTTTCACCTGTGATCTCTGCAATCAAGCTCAAAAGGTACAGACTGACTTACTATTGAAATATCCATAACTTATGCAGAGTAAGACTGTCAGACTCCAAGTGGGGTCATCTCGACCCAATGTGTATGTTAGGCTTCTGAGTTCTTTTACAAATGTTGTATTGTAACTTGCACTTTGACAATCTCTTCTTGCCAAGATTGCACTGATGACGGTCTGGAGTAAGAGAGCAACCCTGTCGGTTTCGTTTTTACTGCTGATGGTAAAATATCAGCGTAGTGATAATAGCATGCTAAGTGTGTGTTAGCAAAGCTGGCGTCGTCAAGCCTGTCGCTGCTGCGTTCAGTTTGCTTTTTAATGTCGCTTTAGCGGGCACAACAATGTTACCGCAAGCAACAGAATCCAAGGCGTCCGCGATCAATTGCGTGAACGTGCGGTCGAATGTCAAAATGTGGATTCGTGTCGTTCGCTCGCACCAATTTAGCATCTCAGTATGAGATGCTAGCTCTCTGACATTAGCCGCCGTGCTACTCACCAGCCCTCTTTGACCAGGGAGTCTATCAGATCACTCATTTTCCTCCCAAACGCAGACGTGTAAATGAGTACACTAATGCATTGGAACGGGGGACACCTGAATGACGACTATCTCGGTCTGTAACACATGTTTGTCCCGCTAACAAAGCTCGCTAACGCGAGTGCTGAACGATCCTCTGGCTTTCACGTCACCACCGAAACGCGTTGTGCGGTACGGAAAGCCGCGTGGGCCAAATCAGCTATTATTGCCTTTTGCGAATAGAATAGAATACAAGAATCACCTTTATTGTTAATTAGAATATATACGAACGAGCGAGCAAAAATGTGCTAAGATGGCATGAAAACGCCAAGGCTTTTCTTATTGAAATGATGAAACCCAAACGAGTAATATACTGTATTTTGCGGGCACTTGGATTTTGGTGTCCCTTTACATCCTAGTGCTTTGCATCACTCTTTGATTTCAGCTGTGACAATCCAGTGGCATGTGGCATCCAAGTGCACGTCAGGAACTCGTCCTCTTCTTCTCCTGTCTTTGTATGCCCTGTCGATTGGAGGAGTCGGACAACCTCTCTTGTGGTCCATGTTATTTCCACTTTGGATCCGTGAAACTTCATGTTTTCTTGTCTTATCATACCATCTATCCTTTTCAACAACCAAGCAGTGACCACCATCATGCTATTGAGGTAAAACACAAGCCAATTGCACCACTTTGATCTGATTTTGTTGTGGTACAGTGCAATGAGAGAGTCCAGCAAATCTACTCCACCTATATATTTTCATTGTACTCTATCACAACTGTAGGACAGGAGACATGGATGACTTTTTTCCTCTTGTGGTCCTATCTATCTACCTCAGTGGCTGGATACACACTGTACCCTGCCCTGTCCTGTACTTAGCAGAGCTTTGCTCCAGTGCCCTGAACAGGAGGAGATGGTATAAAGGATTTCAATGGCTTGAAATTATTTTATTTGCCTATTAGTCAAAACAACACTGAATCACAATCCTTTCTGTAGTTTTCAACTATTTCTTTTAATATAGTTAGTCATAGTATGTTGTTGGGTTTTTGCCCATGCACATTTTTACATTCTTCCCAAAAATTTAATTAAAAAAACCTGTAATGTTGAGTCTAATATGAAACGGACTTTCTGGGAGATATAATATAATCCTTAATCCTTTTTGTATATTTCTTCTCTTGTTTTCTTTTGTAATGAGCCGAAATGGCTAAAACCCTCAAATTCAACAAGTTATTCTTCTCGCAAAAGTAAAGCTAAACTTTGATGAGTTATAGAGACTTTGCATGGGATGAAAGATTGCTATTGTGTGAAATCATAGCAAGTATTAGTTTTAAACATTTCCTTCCTCTTGGTTGCAAAGACTTTCCCTTAGCCTTAATAATGCAATATGTTTAAGCTCACACAGGATGTGTCTACGAAGCTGCTCAGAAAAATTGTTCTTCAATAATCCCTTGTGTCACATTGGTCATGATGCAATTTTCGTGTTGAAGAAGTCAAGCGTGAATGGAATATAAATCCAGCATTTACCTAAATTTGAGGAGTGTGTTTGAGAAGCATGCCCAGCCAAGTTCACTGTGTTCAAATTATGGCGTTTGGTTGAGGACACGAATCAGTCAGTGATGCTGAAAGAAGTCCACGTGACTCCTCAAAATGACTCAATGCAAAAAAAAACATTTGAGACCAGAGTGGATATCATTACATCAAACTTCAGACACACGTGACTGGAGATCAGCAGGTTTCTAATCCAGGTTTCTGGGCCCATCTGGGTGATACGACTGTGTCTCTCTGAGCTTGTCAAAATCAGATTTGTGAATATCAAATAAAACCACCACGAAATGATTTGTAATATTCAGAGCATAACGGGGAACTTTCTCATTGCTTTTAATTTTTGAACGCTTTTTGTGATTGTATGATCATTGGAGTGGGTGGGTTTGCCAGGGTGTTGCTTCATTGTCATGGTTTGTTTTTGTCTTGTTTGTTTTTTTCGTTTCTTTGCAATTCATCAACCTGAGAGAGAGTCCATAACTTTTCTTAGAGGGAATCTATGGTGGCTTCAAGAACAAAAGAGTAAATAATCTCTTGTGCAGATCAATAACATACATCTTGAAGTGTTGTCTTGCAGATTGTCTTTGAGATGACCAAGTGACAGACACAACACTTTAACAAGCTTTCTTTTCGGCACTTTGCAACCTTTTAGCTGGATAGACTGTTGGAGTATTTTGCAATTAATGACTATTCTCCTTGTCCTCGATGTCTTTTTTGGCGTTACACACCAGTGTGTATTCAGCAGCTCCTTTTTTTTTCTTGCAACTCCTGTCAAAGATTTGATTAAAGACTGTACAGTAAATGTTTATACTTGAACACACTGCTACAGTGATGTGATAATGGGCAACACTGTTCTATTCTTAAAGACAATTAATGGATCTCACTGTGAACAGCTTTCCCTGGGGATATTGATAAGTTCTCAGAGGGCTCAGTGACAGATTGCTAATGACTGATGATATATGAGCTCTTGCTGCAGAGACGTCTGTGTCAACTGGGATGTTTGTTCAACATCATAAACTTCACAAACCATATTGTATTGAGACAATTTATGCCTATTTTTTCCCCCTTGTGGTTGCTCTAATGATGTTGATTTCCTTTGCATTGAGTCATGTGCATCTTGGTCTGGGAAGAATATGGATTCAATAAAGGTTCATTTAAACGAGAGAGTATTTTTAAAGAGCGGACACATGTAAGGGGTTCCTGAACAGTATCAAATAATAACTGATGGTGTTGTAATGGAACCACAAGATGGCAGTCTATGCACATAAAAAGAGCATAACTGAGCCCGCTCCCCTGATAGGTTTATCAGGATTTATACTAGTTTTCAGTCAAAAATCACATTGAAATGGCCCTCTCAATAAATGATGCTTCGTATGTTTGACTCTATCTTATCTTATGGACGCTGACATGACGAACCTTTCCATTCTCAAGAGATCAAGAAAAGGTTTCCTTCTATTAAAGGAGTTTTACTCTTCCTTTACACTGTCACCTATACTCGCTCACGTGGAATTTGTTTTTTCTCTGTAAAAGTGTCTTCAGATGACATAGTTGTGTTTGGCGTTAAATACTTTGGTTCGAATTGAATTGACTTAACTTGAATTGATTTGACTTGACTTGAACTGATTTGATTTGAATTGAATTGAATTGAATTGAATTGAATTGAACAATGGCCCTCTCACCTCGGAGTGTAAATGTGACAGTGAAATCTGGACTGGCATTCCATGTTTTGTTTGTATACAACTGATAATAAAAGCAAATATTCAAACTCCTCAGCAAAAACAAATAAATCTTTTTTGTTTGATATGTAGTTTAAGAAAAAAGTCATTCAAAAAGAAGCACTTCGTTCTTATGAAATGTATCTGTATTTGTTGACACATTTTCAAGATATTCACGCCTATGTGGCACACAGCATTCAATTCCTTCATGAACCTTCTTGTATGCCGAGATCAATGTCATAATCTGTACGAGAACATTTATTTGGCTTTGGATTGTTTTTTTTTTTTTGTTTTTTTACTGTATATCCTTATGGCAGTCCTTTGACCGATTTGGAAGGCTCAATCTTTCATTGTCGGAAAGGATTAGCAAGGCACGATGCCACAAGGCTTGTGTTTGGCGAGACGAAGAGTGTTAATACACTGCTGGCAGGCATGCAGATAGCCTTCCAGGGATTCAAGGAGTAAAAGGTCTTTCGAGATAACAACATTTCAAGAGGTTGAATTTTAACAAAAGTCAAGTTAAATTTCATAGCTCAAAGCTTCATGCAAAAGTGACATTTGACTCAAGATAAAAAAAAATAAAAAAATTAGTTGGAGATTGTAAAATACACATTCGATATTGTTATGGGGCAAGTAATATACAAAATATACCTGTACAAATCATAGTTGGGTGGAAGAGTTCATTTTTATAAGCCGACAAAGTAATAATGAAAGACTGAATCATCCCATCTGTCAAAGATTGATACCCAAATATATAACAGTTGAGCAAATTTAATGAGCTACAAGATAGATGAATCATATCACCTGTTTTGTGTTTGTCAAATACTTTGTGCATTTTATTTCATTTTCAATTTTTTGCCTCAAGTGTACATGTCATAAAACGATGAATTACAAATGTTTCTCAAGTTGAAAAGTCTGGTAGGTCACACATGTCTTCTTGTCATGTGACTCCAGTGCTATGGATTCACAGAGGATTAGTACCGTGCTCACAGTTGTCAAGAGGCACAAAGGCTGTGAAAAAGCCTGACAACCGCTTGTGGTTATGATGTGTGATGGGAAGCAGTACCATGGGATCAGTCACAGGTTTGGATCGGCGGCAGCAGTATTGCAGTCATTGCGCTGGACTGTTATGTCAAGTAGGAGCAGAGATGCAAAGCCGCACTCCCCCGTCAGCACCCTCACCCGTGCTCATGAACTTCGTGTAATTTCCAGAATATTGAGATCAAAGACACAGACAGTTGAAAAGAGTTTCCTCTGCAGGGTGGCAGGCATCACTCTTCTTGACTGACGGGCCGGCCGGCCAAGAGAGACTCCAAGTGGAACCACTATATTCTTCCACATTTAGAAGAGCCAGTTGAGGTGTAGAGGACATCTGATTTTGGGTGCCTCCTGCTCAACCTCTCACGAGAGCTCGACTAGGGATGTCCAACTGAGAGAATGCTCAGGGCATGCATCAGAGATTATATCTCTTGGTTGGTCTGAGAGTGGATTGGGGTCCTCCTAGAAAAGCTGGATGAAGTTGTGGCGGACAGAGATGTCCGTGCCTCCTTGCTCGCCATACTGGTATGACAACTGATATGTGGACTCATTTAGGAAGAAGATCAGGCTTTTCACCTTCTTGCCTTCACCATAAGTAAAATAGAATTAGAATGAACATAACATTTTAATAACAATCCTAATCTTGCTACTGTTTAAAAGGAAAACCCATCAATGAATTCCAGCTCCTCTCGCTTACAGTAGTTGCCACAGCAAGTCGTAACAACCTGTGCATTAGTTTTCAAGCCAGATGCCTTTCATGCGGGTCTCACAAAATCAAGGTTAAGTTCCCTCATGTGCCACCATGGGGAAACATAAAGAAAATCCATCCATAGCAAGCTATAGTAGTGTGTGGTCCACCATCAATAATCCATACAGACATTTCCTTTTTTTTTTACTCTATTCTCAACAGGAGCACACTTGTTTCATAGTGGTTTGGCTTTCATTGAAGCTCTTTGTGATATTGCACGTCCTGAAAGATCGCGTTTCGAGTGGAGCACATGAGGGAAGTTTCTCTTAGTTGCATCATATTACTTTGCGCTGTTTGCATCAGACAAGGTACCTGGGATTTTACAGTAGCTTCAGTTTACTTTTAAATGAAAAACTACTGTGTAATAAACATTCACTTTTGCAAAGGTGAACTGAAGGAACTTTTAGGTTACATGAACAATGAACAAATTGTTACATCTGGCTAATATAACACATTGAAAAGAAAAATATAAGGCATATGACTTACCTAAAAAGTAAATAATATAGGTGGCTGCTGGTAAAGTTTATTTAAACATCTATTCTCCCTTTTCACATGATAAACAGTGGGTTTATAATTCCAAACTAATTGTTTGACTTTTGCCTTTTATGGGAGTGAGTGCCACTCAGGCACTGGAGCCGATTGTCTTCTAATCTTGGGGTTAATGGTTCAATCACCAGCTCTGTCTGACTATTTGTTCTGGTGTCCTTGGGGAAGACACTAAGACACTTAACATAAGGTTTCTCCCAGTGGTGTGTGAGCAGCTTTCATGGCAGTTGTCTCAGTTGGTGTTTGGACAGGTGAATGTGACTGAGAGTATTTTCTGGCATCTATCTATCTCTCTATCTCTCTAGCTATCTATCTAGCTATCTATCTGTGTACATACTCATAGAAATTCATAAAATACACATAGATCACCAATACTGTATCTGGTTTAACGTGACAGAAAAGGGGTAGGAAGAAGTAAAACGTATTTAATCCTAAACTCTTCTCCAAGATTCAAAAATTACAGAATGATTTTCTCAGAACAGTTGCACACCAGACTCCACTCAAAGCAGACTCTGTTTACTCGGGAGGATAAACACGCTTCAATCCGAAAATGAGGTAGGATTGACTAACAGCTCAGTTCGACCAATCATAGGGTGAATAAAAGCAATTCAGCCAATGAGGAGAGACGCCTGTTGTTCCAAGCACACTATTGGTTTGATTGAACACGAGGATATGACGTCGTCATTGCGCGGGTCTGTCAAAAAAACTATTCTCCAGCTGGAATTTATGCGGCTAACTCTTCAACTGCTCCACAGCTTTCTTTTAACGAGCGGGTAAAATTTGTTTAGCGGCGAAAATAGGCAGGTTTCAAACCGCTCTTTCTTTCTTTTCGTTTTTCTTTTTCTTTCCGCGAGCGGAACCCTGGGCGTTACGTGACAGTCCATAAATTGGATTAAGGGCTAAGTAAAGCCACCAGTGAATGATAGTGTAGCACCTTGCTAGCTGGCTGAACGGACCAGTGGAACAGTGACAGTAACCTGGATTTGTTTTTTTTCGTTTTTTTTTTAGCTTTAACTTCAGAGACACAGATGGTGACCTTACAGCGTGTTTAGATCTTTTGTCGTTCTACTCTGTGTTACACACGTTTACGTCCCAGGTCTCACCAGGTCGTGTGGAGTCATTACGTTAACATGGATAGTTATAATCAGCGGTTTGAATCAACTGCAGGACGTGATAGTAAGTCTCAAAAGAAGAAGGGCTCTTTCCAGCACAGCACGTCGGTGTACGATGAAGGGGACCGCAAACCAAAATTTGTGAGTATGGCAGTGGATTGAGAAACTTGTCTGTATGGCACAAAAGCAGGTGATGGCTTCATACACTCACACAAACACACAAAAAGCTTTGTTTATTTAGCGAAGGATGCATTCAGAGCCTCACGCAGAACAAAAATCAGAACCCCATGCTGTCAAACTCTGTCTCACGACTATTTTATTTAATGCAGAATAGACTACTCTTCTTTATAAGATCTATGCAGGCAACCATGGGCTGAGTTAGATCATTATAACTTACTGTCTTTTCACATGATTATCAAACAGGCAATGCCATTTAGAGGCTGAGAGCTGCATGCAACTCATCTTATGTCTTATCTTGAGAAAAAAAATTGATGAAAATCTCTTCAAATCAACGTGCAGTCAAAGCTTTTTTTGACCCATGACCTTGAGTGTTTGTTGACATTGGTTTGCATGTAGGAAATCAAATGGTTATAATTAGCCCAGGGTTTAGCAAACACTAATCCATGTGTTTCCATCTACTACAAACCAACCACCACCCTGTCATTGAGACGCTGGCTTACTCGATTCTTTAGGAGTTGGTGGGAAGATGTCAGTAGTTAAAAACTGAACCATCATTGATTTCTTTTATTTTCCACTTTATTCAACACATTGTCTGGTTTCTGTGAGGTTATTGTGAACATAATACATTTGTCTTTCAGAAAAAGAACTTGTTTATGGCAGTGATCTACTCATTGCACAGTCTAATTTTTTGATGAGCCCATTGTTGTTCGAGTACTACTAAATTCAAATTCCTTGTAGTATGGGTAGGAGTTACTTAGATATGTATCTAATGCCGATTATATCTGATAAAAAAATTGGACAGTAACTGTCAGAGTAGGAGTGCCAATGCACACAGTGCATCGTCTTTGTGAAAGGCAAAACAAAATGTTTACAATCACCCTGGACTCTGGTAATTTGTGATGGCTATTTGTTGTTATTTCTTCTGAAAGCAGAGAGGGTCCATCTCTGTGTGTGTCCCACCAGAACTATTGACTCATGGGCGCGTGCATGCCCTAAAATGGCTCGGTGGCTTTCCCAGCTGAAAGGAAGCAGAATGTCAGAGCACTGTTGGAATTATTGGTATGAATGTGAAGCTTCAAAGTAATTATGCCAGTCATGTATGAAGTGACACCAGCTCCCAGCTCTCAGTTTGTAGCAGGGACACAGAGAATAATTAGCAGTAAAAAGAGAATTGCAAGAGCCTGAGAAAATTGGAGAACAATATAATTAAACTTCTCGGTTTCATTGTAGGTTTTGTCTCTGAGGTTATTCAATATTTTCCGGGATGAACTCCACGTATTAGCCACTTTCTTGACCCGTATAGTTTGAGCAGAGAAGGGCCATGTTCTGGCATTCCTAACTATGAGTTGAAATATAGTAAAGGCTTATCAAAAATTCCACAGTGTGTGTAGCGTTTTAATGTCTTACCCGAGTAGTGAATTAAATCCAACAAAAAAAACCCAACTTGCTGCGCTCCTAAAATGTTCTGTTGGAAATTATATTATTCCAGTAGCTGTCGTACATCTTGTCGATATCAGTGTACAATTCTGCAATTGTAACTGTAATTATTTGGTTGCAACCCATTTAAAGGAAGTTTCACTCTGAACATCTTGTACTGAGCAGCACAAAATAAATACATGCATTGTTACGTCTACAGGTAGTAGTGCAATATGAAAAGAATCTGGATCGTTCATATTCAATTTCCCTGTTATAATAAATCTATTTCTTTCCCTTTTCCAGCTACAAAGAAATTCTGCTTATTCACACTAAAAGAGTTGTAATCCTGTTCAACACGGGTTATTTGCGATCCGTGTGGAACGCATTTCCACACAAAGTTAAAATGTGTTGACAGAAGAGATGAACTTTTTTACAATGCGTTGTGTCTGGGTAAAGGTAGTTATAAGAGTTTGGCTGATTTGACTGAGAGAAAAAATATGCCTATGAATAAAAAGAAAAAAAAAGAGGCGCTGTAGAACTTTGCTAAATTAAATTATCATTGCATAAGAATTGAATAATGATGCAAAGTTTGTGAAAGCGTGGAGAAAGTCCGACTGTCAGGTCTGATTCACAAATACATCCGTCATTACAGCAGGATTCAAAAAATGTTCAGCACAAGCCCTGGAAAGTTGATGGTTGAGTGTCTGGATTTTTCCTTCTCTGATAACTTTCTTCATAATATCTGCCAGCAAATTAGAAAATCTTTCAAAAAATGTTTAATTTCTCTTCACCTTGGTGTTTTGCATTCTCGCCTGACAATGAAGAGCTCCAGGTTGACTTTAAAATGCTTGATTTCTGCTGTGTTTTTGCCATGCGTGTGTTTACAATCTCATGTTCTGGGTGTGTTTTTGATACTAATGCTGTTTTTCAAGCATTGAAGTGGTTATCTGTCACTGCTGCATCACTCCTTATGAGCATTGCTGTTCTGTTCAGCCTCCAGTTTTGTGTTACGACTCCAACAGTGTATTCACCAGTGGAGAAATCAAGAACAGCAGCTACATTTGCTGAAAATGTCTCATAATATTCCCTTTGAAATGTTAAGACTTCACAAGGTCGTCCGATGGGGCAACACTGGCAGATGGGCCATATGTTGGAAACCCCTGTTCTGTTGGAAGCGGCTCAGTGGTTGTAAGACAACATTTCTCACAGCGGGTACATACAGTTTGTCATTTTATTACAATTGGGTTGTACCAAATTCGGTCTGAATTTGAGCCGAAAAGTATTTTCTTTCTCAGGAAGCAGATTTATGGCTCATTGACAAGTTGACATTGATTCATTTCATACAAACAGAATTGCTCCAAAGTGTATTTCAATGCTTGACGAAAAACTAACCCTGTTTATATATGGGTTTTCCCAAATGTCACTTTCCAAAATCCCAACACAACATTAAACCAACTTTAAGTCAAATAAATGAGAGAAAAAATAATGTAATCATTTTTGTATGTGCAAATTACTGGACATTGGCACTGACGTATAATTTTTTTTAGAGATGTGGCTTGTCTAAAACTCCCCTTCAGGCAGCGACTGAATAACGCTGCTTTATTAACCAGGTAAACTGGACCGCTGGATTTCTCAATAGGATTTCGCTTTTTCTGAGGTGAAGTTTGGCACCTACCCATTGTATTTACTGGTAGTTGGACACGCTTTTGGGGAAATGTGCAGTCATTTTGACTTCATTCAGCTGGCACACACTGGGTCCATTACTACTCCTGGATCAAAGCACTGAGTGTACCTTTACATAATGGAAAGTTCAAGTATTTATGGAAATGTGAACACTAACCTGGCAACTACAATCCTTTTATCCTTTCAGATAAATGAACAGAAATGTCTGTAGGGACGATTCTGTTATTGTTATACAACACACTAATGCTTTTCAGGCAGGAAGTATCAGGACTTTGGCATGTTCTTGGTTGGGTAGCCATTATATTTTTCCTGTGTTTGACTCTTCACTCAAGTTTTCATCTAGTTTGAATTCAGACAGCCTTCACAACTCTTTTTGTGTTTTGTGATTAATGTAAACAAGTGATAACAAAGGCTTCTTAGATATGCTCCACAAAGCATTATAGTTACTCAATAACTCCCAAAAAGTGAAATGAAAGGAATTCTGTAATAAAAATGTTTAATATTTAATGTGATTAGCACAAATATGTCAAAAAATATTTAGCTGTTCTATGCTTCGAAAGTCTTCTTTTTGTATTCGGTACTGTATCTTTGTGTCCTGATTTGAGTTTTCCTGTTCCTCTCTTTTTTTTTTTTTAGCATTTACCTTTTCGAAACATCACAGACGATGTGGTAAGATCGGACAAAGATTGTTTAGTTTTTAATGCCTGACTAATGTCTACCATCACCTTGCATGAAGTAATCGCGTCTCCTTTTTGAAGTGGTATTATTGTGTCATTGTGATTCGTTAACTCAGGGAACAAACTGCTTTACTCACAAACATCCTCGACTCGAGCTTGTGCTTTGTTTAACACGTGTCAACCAGAGGGCTGTACTACAAAGCTGGATTTTCTCTTTTCGAGGTACTTCAGGGTTAATCCGGGGTTTTCTGTCCTACAACGCAGGTTCACTTTAACCGGAGTAAATCACCAAGGTGACTTTTTGCTGAGTGGCTAACCTGCTCCGGTGCAGGTTATGTTCTGGATAATAGATTGCGTATAAAAGCACCGCCTCCTGACCACTCTTGGGAAAATATAAACGGGAAGAGCACTGAGGAAGTTCCGCCCAAAACGTCTGTGCCATGATAAAGTTTTGAGTGATCAGAGTGCTTTCCGTTTATATTGTGCAATGAATTAATATACTAAGTTACACATTAACAGTAGGCAAATCTGGGTTTAATTACCGAGTTGATAACCAGCTTTGTAGTGCCGCTTATCAACCCAGGTAACTGAGAAATATATTAATCTCGCTTTGTAGTACAGGCCCTTGATGTTCTGTGTTTGAGCTTCTTTCACACTCTAACCATTGTTTTCTAACTTGGTAAACGGCAAATTGGTTGTTTACCCAAGTAGTAACCGTTCTACCATACTTATATTCTAACACTGCTATTGTTCATCTCACCTCAGCTCAAAAGAGTCCAACGTCGCCTCCCCCGTATTCATGCTGCTTTCTTTGTTTCCTCCATAGCTGGACAGATTTGCCAGTATCCGGATTCCAGGCAGTAAAAAGGAGCGGCCACCCTTAACGCAAGCTAAAAACAACACAAACGATGGGTCCACTTCGTCTTTCTCCACCACTCATCACTTTGAGGAAAAAGAGATCTTGGCTCTGTTTGAAAAGATGATGGTATGTTCCTCTGTTGTTACTGTGGAATCAAACTCTCTCTATAAGTAAATAGGGGTGACTTGTGAAGCCTTCTATATGATGGACGGGCAACTCGTGAGTTGCTGAGTAGTAGTGATGTGGATCACATTGAAGAGAAGCAATAAATCTAACAAAGGCATCTGCCAAAATCGGAACATCTTTTCACGTCTGAATAAAAATACATCAAATGAATTAAAGAATTGTAAGCATTTTAACAGAGCAAAGTAATGTGTGATTGACGCCTGTATTTGTTTTTGAGACTTACCCGTATTTAAATATGCAGTGGGTTCTGAGACCGAAACATGATTGAAACGTTGTCCTTACTATTCATAATACCTGTGGAGTTGAGTGAAAAGTTAATTCTTTTAAGATAAAAATGCACATAAATTTTCTCATTCTATATAATTGGCCTCCACAGATTTTTTTTTTATTTTTTTTGCTTTTGACAGCTCGCACCCGAGATTGGCTGGATGGATTTTTTGCAAAAACCTTGTCTGACGAAGTTCTAATGAACTGATAATGATGTGAAAATTCTCAGCTTTCACAGTGTTGAGATGAGGTGAAGGGAAGCCTCTTACACAGCCTTCGTGGCTTCCTGGAATTCTTAAAAAATATAAAAATTAAAAAAATTCTGCCAATGTTTTGGTAGTGATTGAGAGAACACGACTGGCTGCGAGTTCCCGCATTTAAAACATCATCAAGTTGTGTCAGATGGGAACAACCGTGTCGAGAAACTTTTGCAGCTACAATCGCACCCACAACTTGCATGCGTCAATATTATGGCAGGAAGAAAACTAGCAAGTTACTTTCTGTGTCGAAACCTGTAAAAGGGAGAAGCCGAACAGAAACCAAACGTGTTAAAATTCTTCTGCAAGGGTTTTTTTTTTTTTTTTTTTTCTGATATAACAAGTGTTCTTATTATAACCGAGGAGACAAGTTTCAAATCTCTACTGTTTGCGTTCTCAGTGTCTCTGTCTTGAATTTTAAAGTTTGCTTGTTACATCTCCAATATTGACCATGTTTGGTAGGTCATCATGTTTATCTTTTAGATGACCATGAATGGAGGACAACCAAAAAAAACAACAACAAAAAACCACGACTCAAAACTGTATTGGGACTGTACTTTCAAACAAAACTAACTTTGCTACAACTTAATGAACATGCAAAAGAAGAAAGGGAAACTGGATAGCAATTGCCATTGCCAAGGTGCTGTTTTGTAGAAAAAAAAAATTTAAATTGCATATTCATTCAATTTCTTTCATTTTTTTTTTCAGGAGGACATGAACTTGAACGAGGACAAAAAGACTCCTTTGAGGGACAAGGACCTGAACACAAAGAGAGAAATGGTCCTCCAGTACATTTTTACTGCCTCCAAATCTGTGAGTTTTCAACTGCCTACACGTGTTTGCCTCAATTTTTACTCCGTTAGTTCCTGCCCGACTCTTTTATCTGAGAGCTGGTGTGTGGAAAATGAACATCTGCGCTTCAATGTCATAATTTTTCAAATCTAATTTTCTTTTCCTCCTATGTATTCATATTGAGTCATGTGGGTTCTTGAGCGTATGAAACGGGAGATTTGATTACACGAGACATCCAAGGTGTCCATACAGGTTTGAAATGTAAACTCACGCTTTCAGTTCTGCTGCTCCGTGTCCCTCTGAGGATCTTACATGGCTACTGGGACGTTCGGAAAAAATGTATAGAGGATGGAATGATTGAATAAAGTGGTCCATTACCTACAAGAGTTTAACAATTTTCAATACATGGTAGTTAAGATCTCCCCACACCGGCTGTGTCAGTGTCTCCTCTTGTTTCTTTTAGATTTGCTCACTCTTTAAAGATTTGTGACTTAAAAAAAAAAAAGAAGATCTTCAGCTATAGCGTTTGCTTTTGGCTAGTAATGTGTCACAGTCTTAGAATAATAGTAGATCACAACACAGAGGGGGTAACATTTGTATCGATTGGTAATATATATATTTTTTTTAATGCTGGAAGGTGGTTGATTAGATTGAGAGTTTGCTCTCACGGTTGATTGGTCCTTCGTCAACGTTTCAGCAATGAGCCCTAAGCTTTTCTTTTCCGCCTTCCCAAAGCAGACAGATGGATAGAGGGTTATAAAACTGTCAGTGTTTGAAGAAAAACAATTAAATCTTCAAAGAAATGGAAACTTTGGTTTCTTTAACCCCCCCCCCCCCCCCCCCCTAAAGAAGGTTGACGTGAGGGCTGCAATTTGCAGGTGATACTCCCATTAAACATTTAACCCACAGCATGCTCATAATTAACACGAGTTCAGCCTGTGACTCTTTGTTTGAATAATAATGAAAGCAGTCGACTTGATGTGTTTTGTTTTGGTTTATTTCACGTTAACAGGAACCTGAGAAAGCCTCCTCTTGGGGGTGCCTCGAAGGTGTTCTTTTTTTTTTTGTGTTCATTTCACTCTGACAATCTTGAGAATAATTATAATTTTTTTTTGTCCATATGAACAGAGCTTAAAGCTTCTTTCTGAGGGTTTCGCCTCAATTAAATCAAATTATTGTCACAGACACTGTTCAATTGTTGTATTTTTTTATCGCATGCATGAAGCTTAGATGGTCCCTTTCTACAATGACATTTGTGACGTTTTTTTTCTTTCTTCTTTCCTTTCCTCCTGGCGTTTCTTTACAATTGTGATGTTGGAACTTCAGCGATGTCTAACACTGACATCCAGAACCTCGGGGTGAACGTATGTAAAATGTCTTCTGGTCACAGTCGGCTCTCGGAGCTTCGGTTCACATGTTTAGTGAAGTCCACCAAACCACAACTTCACTTTGTGTTTTGGTTTAACGAATGTGACCTGATGCGGCCACACTGGCGCCAGTATATCAATTTATATTCCCAAGTGGTAAGTATAAAAACAAAAGTTTGTTGTCTTCACAATCGGCTTACATATCTTTTTTTTTTTTAAGGTCAACTGTAATGATTGTTTGCAGTTGACATTGAACTCTGCATATATTGGTGATAACTCGCTATCGGTGGCTTTTCAGACTTTTTAAAAAAAAAAAACAACAACAAATAAAACGCCACAATTTAGGTTTGTTGCCTCACGTTCCTCCTTTTTTGTTCCAAAACTAGCACAAAATCAAAGGAGGTTTGATAGCTTCTTTTTATGAAAAGGTTAAATGTATTTATAGAGCACTATTCAGACACAAGGCAATTCACAGGGCTTCATATAGAAAGAAAAGAAAAATATTAAAGCTTTACGAAGAAATAAAAGAAATACATTAAAGCAAGCAATTCAGAATGTCATTCTTAGTATGCAATACTTTAAAACCTCTCGCATTCTCTCTCACGCACTCCTCCTTTTCATTGGATCAACTGTACTTTGTGTTTTTCCCATATTGGTAATTTGGCGTCCCAAATCGCCCACAAATATTACGTCCTCTCGTCAGAGAACCCCATTCGTCATACTATTCCAGGTACCTTCACAAACAATGGACTCAAGCTATGCATCCAACATAGACGTAATACATTTCTGTATGACCGGTGGAGCTCTACACACCAAACTTTGAAATTAATTTCTACATGTGCGAAGGGAGCGCTTCACTGCGTCGCTTCAAAAAATGAATCTCCGATTAATTTCAAGGGGCAATTTTCAACTCGATCACTATCGGTTCTCACTCTTAGGTTGGGTCTGTTAAATAACAAGTTGAGCTGCAGTTGCAATATATAATTTCAGTCTGTTCTTGCCACAGTATCTTGAAGCCCCTTTTTACCTCATAAAAGCTTTCCAGTGAAAACTGCAAAGTTTTGTTGGGTCTTGGATGCTCGTTTTCCAAATGTTGCAAAACTCTTCTGATAGTTCCTCATTAAATCCTTTAGTGCTTTTATTGAATCATTTAGCTGTATGACCAACTTGCCCACAGCTATTTAATGAATTCATCAACAAAATGTAAATCTCAGGATTTTTCCCTTCAGATTTGGCCATGCGGTACAGTTTGTTGTGTCGTTCATGGACGGGGGGGGGGCTTTTAGGGACAATAGCTAAAATTCTAAGATTCAGGCAGTGGACAAAAATGAGCATTTAAAGAAAAATAATTAGTTTTCTGAACAACGGAACCAATGAATATTTTTTGAGTAGATCCTTTGGAGAAAAAAAACAAGAGCATTGGCACTGTGTTGTATTTATTATATTGTTAAAACTAGACACGTCTCCAAGTTCCCCTCTGCAACCTGCCTCCAGTTACCATGGTGATGCATTTGTTTACCTGCATAGTAAAATACCGTGGCCATTTTAATACAGAACATATATTTTCTTAAACTGGTGAGAGAGATGCATCTTCATGCATTGGAAAGTTGTGAGACCATGTGTTACAGTATTTTTACTTGTCCGGCATTACAGAATAGATAATAGCCAATTGATGTGTAATATTCAAGTTTGATTGTCTGTGAGTGTATAAAATGCTTATTTGCTATTATAGTGATGGAACTTGTTCAATATTTTGTTGTCTTTTCTTTTATTTGGCCTTATTTCATTCTTTCACAAAAAAAAAAAAAGAAGGAGAAAACCTGTCAGGAATAACACAATTTACTGGACACAATCCATTTAAAATGGCATTTTCTTGGCACATCTTTTCCAACCACATCTCTGCTTTACCAATTAACCTTTCATACTGGATTCTAAATTGATGCCTGCCCCTTTGCTGACATCGTCGACTGTGTTTCTACCTTGCGAATTTGGTAGATTGCCTTGTAAGAAAACAATTTTGTTGCATGTTGTTACACAAAATAATGGCTGGCCTTTGACCGTGTGTTATGTAGCAGTAGTTGTCTTGAAATAACAATTCTTACCTTGGTGTTGATTTGTTGGTAAAGTAAACCCTTATGTGGGAAATTGTGGATAGTCTACTTTAGTAGTGTGCTCTGAATCATGTCTGTGTCTTCAAGATTTTTATTTCTTCTTGTTTTTAAGAGAAGCGCTGAATACAATAATAAACATTCAGCTGATTAAGACCGTGAGTTAAAGCATGTAAAAGTAGTATGCTGGAGAGTCACAGATGCTTTCTGTTACATCCAGAATGTGAACGTGAGCCAGAGCTGTTGTTTAAATTCTGTCCTGTGTCGTGTGATGTGGAGCAAATTGAATTGAAAGAGGTTACCGACGGGTCCATGGCTCCTTCAGTGCTTGCAGAGAACAAACAGACACTAAAACTTATTTGATGAGAAAGTTCAGACAGATCGGCCATGAACAGCACACTGTTTCTGTGCCGTGGTGGAAGGCTAAAGAGATCCTGAGGAGCAAACAGACGAGTCATCATCACTGCTCACCAAAATTGCTTTTGGGGGCAGGCGCTGATTGAGCTACAGGACAAAAATGGAGGAAGGCTGATACTTACTGTACCCTTGATGGTTCGTTGTCCACCCATTATTCATGCAATTGCCTATGTTGTTCCACATACTCTGTGATGAGCAAGAGAAATATCAAAGGAAATGATGGTAATCAACGACCAATGTGTAAATATGGAGAAACAGGCATGATAATGTTCTGCAGCGGATGGTGTGAGATGCCCTATATCCATGAAAGGAGAGGCTGCTTTGATATGCCTTGTCCTGTTGAGCCATAAGGGTGGAGTTCACACCAAAGAGAATGATCACATTACGATTCTGATCTTCAGTAATTACTGTCTCACCACATCAACTACTTTATAGATTTGCAGATTACCATTGTCATACATATTTCTCTTTGACTCCTCCTATATGGGCAATCCATTTCTATACTTGGGACGACAGCTGAATATGATTATAGAAACACAAATATTTCTGGACTCCAGAGTCTCACATACGTTAAAGAAAAGAGAGATGGACAAGCAGTGCAGAAGCCTTGAGGGAGTATTAGATCCTTTTGATAGCGATGCAGGACAAGCGCCGAAACCTTTGATACATCAAGAATATGTCTTGCATTCCATGTACTCTGCTGTTCTCAGAAGTCCAACACTACATCATTGTAAGTATTTTGCTGCTGCTTTGTGAAACCACGAAATAACTTTTTATGGATATACAGTACATACTAGTTTAGTAGAAGCTTCTGAATTATGACTATACAACTGAAGATGGACTGTTTATTTAGTAATTTATGCTAATTTATCCACCATGGAGTTAATTTCAAATACAGTACGGTTGACCAAACGTGAAGTAATTCTGAACTCTTTGTTTGAAAGGTCATGTTTTTCTGAAGATGTTGTTAACTTTACTGTGTGGTGGGGCTTCAGTGAGAAATATATTGAAGTTTGGAAACTGAAGAGCTGCGAACTTCAAGCTTGTGCAATGCAGAGTTTTCAAAAACCAATCAATTGCTAGAATCTTAAAAAATACTTCTGAAGGTTGCTCCTATACATGAAGGTTGATGTTATTATCTCGTCATCATGGGAATGTGGAAAGGTTTAACAGACACAGGCATGATTTATTAAAAAAAAAACTATACAGCTTTGTCTTTTATAAAACACTGTGAATGCACGTATTTACAGGTTTCATATGATCACTCTTCTCTTCTTCATTAATCACATGCTTAAAAATAGTACCACGCTCACTCTATATATATTTCTCAAACCGATGTTCTACATCCTTCTCATTTCTATCACACCATGAAGACTCATACCACTGTAGTGAATTGTTGACACAGAGATGCTGTCATGTATTATTGATATACCTGCGCTACTGCAGTACACTTGAGCTGCTGTTGATTGATTAGCATTGTGTTTGAGAACACATTACATATACCCCCGTATACTTTTCACTGCAAAAGGCTTGTGACTTGCATCCAAATTTACCAGAGCGAAAGCTAGTTTCTTCCCGTCCTGGTGATGCATCATATATTTGCACTCTTGACCGTGTATGGATTTGTTTTATAAATTTTTTTTGGGCCAGGATTCTCCTATTTCAAAAACCAACACTGGGACTGGGAAAAAAAACCACATTTAATACCTCTTGCATTATTTTTTAAATGTGGTCAGATTTGCTGAAAACATTTTGTAATACAAGACATTTTCTGTATCCGTGAATGCATTAATCATCTTTTTCAGAATCAAATGCCGCCAGCCGGAACACCGTTCATCAGCAACAAACCACGTCTTAAGATTCCCAAACTTCCACCTGTATTGTTTCTTATATTCACCTCCAAGTTGACATTTGGACAGATTTATCCTGGATAAGCAACAAGCTGATGCTACTGACTTGCGTCTGGCAGATTTCTGAGATTTCTTCTTTCTTTCTTCCCAGGGTAGCTTGAGGAGCAGCCATCAGATATCTCCCCTAGAATTCCTGAGTGAGCTGAAGTCAGGGGTGATGGATGAACGTCTGTTTGCCTGCCTCGACTCACTGCGAGTGTCCCTTACCAGCAATCCTGTCAGGTATAGTACAAGATTATGACAGTGGACGTTCACATTTATAGCTGGTCACAGATGAAAAACTTACTATTGTTTATCAAGAAGATGATGGTGCTGAATATAATTGTTGGTCGAGCATCAGGGTCACTCAAAAAGTGACAATCTCACTGTTTTCACTATTTTTTGTGCCAAATAGAATATCTGTATGTTTAATTGCTCTTTCACCAATTATGGTAGAGATAATATTGATGGTGTTTCCCCAGGAGGCAACTGTTAAGTAGTTGTTTCTCTTTAACTAACTTTCAGGAATCTGCAATTCTTACAATTTCTCAATGATCTTGTGCAGACTAGTAGCTTCGAGTCATTCACTTCAATTGAATCCAATTGAATCCAACAGCCCTGGTATAGGCATGGCTATCTGAAACATAAAACATATAAAAACAGTTCATTGGAAATCATATATTTTTTCATGTATTCGTAGGACTCATTTCTCAGTACCTTGACAAGACAAACTGCTTTCTGACACAGATGAGTTAAAAACTACATTTCGCTTAAGCATATGAGTTAGCTGCCATTGCACTTTCCTTCATTCTGTTTCAAACTCTGTGAAAAGTGTCAGATTTAAGATCCACTTCCAACATTATCATTATCCATGAACCTTCCTCAGCAGTAACCTTATGCTTTATGATAGCGCGGCATCTGGTCTCCCGCTGCTTTGAAGATGTTGGCCGTTGCCACTGTTTTGCTGTTGGCTTTTATCTGACTGGAACTGACAACCTTGCTGCAAAGTTGGGTTCCTCTTGCAGCCTTGAACCTTTTGCTGTACAATGCTCGCTTCTCACTCCTGAATAGCCTTTGCACCTCTGCTGCTATAGATCTCGCTCTGTTTTTTTTTTTTTTTTTCTTTTTTGTCAAGTAAGGCCACATTGTTACCCCACAGGAGCAGCAAGGCTACAACTTGTAATTGTATTAAATGGATTTGATAAATGGATCTGACAAACAAGTGGAAATTGGTTTTTGATATTATATTAAAGCTGACCTTCAGGTTTAAAGCTCAAAATATATTTATTCATTTATCATTTTAGCCACACAACCATGCAAAGTTGAGCATCCTTCTTCTTGATACCAACATGTAAAAAAATAAAAATAAAAAAAGTAGATTCTCTTATTTTCTCTCATACACCCATGAGCACCTCGTACAGCTTTAAAAGTCCCATACCAAGATAATGACTTATCGTTTGAGTGCATAAACACTGTTTTATGAAATTAATGTGTTGATTATCAGGTTGTACTTTTCGGTATTGATGCACCGAATTGTAATATGTTGGCTTTTATTTCATCCTTGTCCACCCCAACAGGAAAGTGGGAAGAATTCCTGACACATTTCAGTGGAATGCCTTCAGGCACTTTAGATACACAACAGGCTGCTTTTAAACGAAGATGAAGACAAAGCAACTCACTGACAGTGTTAAATGTTTTTTGTAAAATTAGAATTTATGTCTTAGCTCGTTGCTGGATTGCTGAGTCGATGCTAATATGAATTAAAGCGAGGTGTATTATGAAACCTATGACACATTAAATTGTTTTTTTTCATTCTAATATTTAAATATAAAGTAAGAAGCGCTATAACGTTCTTAAAACTGATAAACTATTTAACACTATGGTCTTGTATGTATATTGCATTAGACCATTAGAATACTCAAAAGTTTGGGTATTGGGTAAAATATTTCAAAGTACATTAAAGAATCTTTTTTTTCTCCATTGTGAACAAAGGTGTTCTTGAAATTGTATATGTACATGCAGGGTTTCATAATCTGTAATGAAAATATTTGCGATGAGGTTGAGATAGTTTGGTCTTGTATGAAGGAGAGATTGCGGCGTCAAAGGAGGCTGAGGCTGGAGATGCCAATCGAAAAAAGAGGAGGGAAGCTCATGAGGTGGTTCATGGGTACAGTGTCAGAGAACATAAACTCACTGAGATTAATGGAAGTAGATGATCTGCTGAGGTAAGGCCTAATGGGGAAAGGAAAATTTGCTTTGGTCTTATTTATAAAAAAATTTTCAAACTAAAGTCATTGCTGGTGACTTTTGGATACGCTATTGGTATCATTCCTTTCCATTATTTACTCTTCTTTATTTCAGAGTTCCCACATTCTGTCACTCCAGTCTCAATATGAGAGCCTTCCGGTTGTCAGATAACTTATGCCCAATACAACATATTAAAAGCCAATTTTTTATTTCTGTTTCATAATCGATTTGGCGGCGTGCGACGCTACGCTGTCTGGGAACCTTGGAGTCATTCCCCTGAGACTAGAAGTCAAGCTACCTTAGCTGTGAAGTTAGCCCGAGAAGACTCCTCATTTTTCTTTTTGATTTATGACTGTTTTTGTTTCTCAGGGAAATGGAAGGATATTTTTATTTATTTATTTTTCAAAAGGCCCATCCCCACTCTTCCTTGGTGTCTTTTGATAATTATAGCTTTCGTTCCAGTATTGCTTCTTTTGCATGTGTCCATGGTGACGTCTCTTTACAGCATGTGTGAACATTAGTTTCAGTTTATCTGTTTCCAACAGGACGTGTTTGTGCAGGACGGAGGTTTGTTTTTGAGGAAAATGGCTGAATTGATAAGTGGACGGTTGCTGATGGACTTATGTGGATTTGTTGTGACTTAGGATGGCTCTGGTCTGGGTCGGAGAATGGATTGAACCCCTTCTGTATGTCGAAGTGTTGAAGTGTCCTTGAGCAACGCGCTGAATCCTAAGTTGCACTTTGCATGCCCAACGTGCGAGAAGCGAAAGCGCCACCATGTAAAGCTTGTTGAGACTTCTAAATGCACTATAAAGGTTAAGTCCAGCGTGCATTTCTATCCATTGGTTTGTCTGTGGCGTCATAGTGAGGGTAGAATAATATCCTGTGTAGCCAATCAAACCTCTCTGGCTATAGGTAATAAAGATAAATTCTGCAAAATGTCTGGAAGCCGTGCAGCTCGGATCTGTGACCTTTGTGAAAACTGATGGTAACTCAGAACTGGTTTGAATCTGTCCAGGTTTATTATGCGTCACATGTTTATGTGGCTAAATGCCAAACGATGCCAGCAACGTTAACGTCCATTCCTCAGACTGAGCTCAGGGCTGCAGTTTCTGAGCAATGACAAAAATGGTGAAAACTTGTTTCAGATCATTTTTGCGCAACACAGCTCTCCTCACTGAGGACATTCAGGCAGAGAATGTGATTGAAGTTTTCTCATTTGGGATGTGGGAGTGGTGCCAGATGTTAGGAACTAATGAAACCCAAGGGCTGCCAGAGCATGCTAGATTAGCAAACAGAATATCAAATACTTTAATCATTTTAGTGTGTAGACAGACAGCATGTCAAATACTAACCACTTAACTGCAGAAGTATAAGACTACTACAGAAATTGTGAGATATTTTATCTCTACATGCATCGTCCTTGACAAGGACAGCAGGATTCTGGACAAAATTCAAATGGCGTCCTTCAATTATAGTCCTTCATATTTGTTTCACCATAACAATTTCTTACATGATTTATCGAATACAGAAGAAAACATGACAAACAATGTGCCCGCAAGAGCTCGAGACCACAAAAGAAGATGGCTCTTGAATAGCTTCATTAATCCTACAGGAAAACACCCAACTTCAGTCTTTTGTACAGGTTTTAAATCAGTATTTTTTAGTGCGTAACATGACAAAACTTTCTGTCCTTCCTGCTCTTATGCGGCGTTACACAGCATTGTCATTTGGCAAGAGAGAAAGTAGCACTGGGCTTTTGTTTCCAGTCAAGTAAATGGTTTCTGCAGAAGCAAGACTGAGTAGAAGAGTGCATTAATATTGTGTTGCTGACAGGATAAGATTAATCTTTCGGCCTTAACCCCTTTCTGAATTTCAGATTTTTCTGAATTTTCCCCGTGGCTGAAAGTGATTCACACTGCTGTAATCATCTGAACTATACACAGTTGATACAGACAGACCCATATAGCTACATAGACTTTATTAGAATCCCCTTTGAACCAGTGGTTCTAGTGTTCAGCATTAGCACCCGCACCGCAGTTAGGATTTTGTTCTCCAAGTTTGTGTGCATTGTACCTGCCAATTCTGGTTCTGCAGAAAAGCCATTTAGAATAAATGGTCCGTCTGAAGACAACTGACACATCACATAAAATTGCACGAAGAATGCCTTGCTTTATTTGCCCTACCCCGGCTCCCTTCTGACCTTCAAAAGAATGTAAAGGCGCACACCTTTGATGAATTATTGTCTGAGCCTGATTGTTCTTGCTCTTGAAGATGAGACTTTTCTCCAGGCGTTGTAGAAAGCTATTGCTTTGTCACTTTCTGGCCTCTGAGATCTTCGAAATGCATAAAAGCTAAAATCTTCAAAAAGCCTTTGAAACATGACTCATGCCACCACTATTCCCACTTTTCCCTCATATGTTTCATGGCGAACGTCTTTGAAAGGTTGCCAGACGGAACCTGACGGCGTAGGCGTGTTTGGTTTCCTCTGCTATAATTGCCAGTGTAGCATATATCGGCTGATTATTTTCTTTGCTCGCTGCCTCACCTATTGATGATGAAAAAGTAGCATATAGTTGCCACCGAGCAATGCATTTCAATGAAGCTCTTGTCAAGATCGTCAACCTTCCTACTCTATAACCAGAATGGCCTGGGCCATGGCCTCAGTCAGGAGTGCAGACTAAATTGATTTCTTTTCTCAAATATGCAGGCTTCATTTCTTAGCTACCTTGGCAGCAGCCTTCCCTGTCTTCATCAGCAAAGCTGTTCCAGTTTTTTGTCAGCGTCCCTCATTTTCCTGACCCTGTCTCACACACATGCTGTCGTTTATCCTGAAAGTGTGGAAAACTCCGCTGCTTCCTCGCAGTTTTGCATGTTTGAGGAGGCCAGTCTAGTCAATTGTAAAACTAATTGAAAGGCATTGAAAATTCATCATTCATTACTGGTTTGTTTGATTAGAAAGGTTTAAGTTGCATATTTCAACTTAATGATCCACAAAGTAGTTTTTGTTGCATTTAAGTCGATGCTGTCATTCCTCGGGGTCAATGCAATGACTGATTAGCTTCATAAGTTCAGCTGAGGTTGCATTGGTTGGAGTTTAAATAGTGATGTGTGCAGGTTCATTTGCACCGTTTGTCAATCAGTCATTATTAATGTCCAGGATTTTCAAATGCATGGTGGGTTGAGTGGAGCTTGCGATCGTGCTGCAGAACTCAGCAGAAACATCTACTTTTGAAAAAAAATAAAAAATAATTGCTTGAAGAATGACAATGATGAGAAGCAGCACAAAAAATGGCTGAGATGAACTACCACCGTGCATCGAGCAGCAGATTGATCTTATGAAGATAAATGAGTGTTTAAGCAGTGCAACAAATACATCACAGGCACAGTGGAGGGAAAAAACTAAATCTTTGCAAAAGCTGAAAGCCAGCTCAGGAAACAGGCCAGTAAGAGACAACAGCTAAATTCAGAGATTGTAATGACAACAATTGAAGAGTAACCAGTTTATAGCCCCTTACTGCCATATGTACTGCCACTACCGTAATGTGGGTAATTTATCAGACTAATGCCAGGGGTCAACATGTTGGTCATTGGTATGCGTTATTTGTAATGAGGGGAAACTAACCATACTCCTCGAAACCCCATGGAACCATGGTATGTTGGATCAAATTTTCTCTTTGGAAAAACTCAACTGAAATACTGATTGTAGGGCACCATCAATGTTATTTAATCAACTCCCCCCCCCCCCCCCCCCCCCCATAATTTTAAAAGTAGTTTGAGCTTCAGCAGTTTGTATCGAGCTCGCAGACAAACGCCTCGAAATGTTTCAAGTCATTCATTTTGAAAAATAGTCATTTGCATGTGAGCAAACGATGATTCAAGCTAAATGAGATAAAGACTATAATCTGTTAGCGTTTCTAAGTGTTTTTCTTCTTGATACAAATAATGGCCTTCATTGTTATTCTTTACTACACAACAAAAATATAACAGAAAACACATAACTCCTGGCAAACGCTATTTATACTGCTTTTCAAATACAGATAACAGCTTCTCATTCTATCTTGTCACCTTGAGAGTTTCTGTACATTTGATGCTGGAAGGCATGCAGTTTGTTGATTAGAGCGGCAGAGCGAATGCTGATGTTGGGAGGCAGTGTTCGGGCTCAGTCAGGGGGGAGGTACAGTCGCTCACGGTCTCACTCAGGCTGTTGTCTGCATACTTGAAGGCTTTTCAGTCAAGTTCACAAGTTAACACTTGTTATTTGCCGTTCTTATCTGAATCACAAAACATTCTCGCTGAAAGTCGTGTCCGCTGATTGGTTCCGTTCTGTCGTTAAGTTGTGAGTGAAACCTCGGATCTGTCGCTTGTGGGTTCTCTGTAATAAGGTTCACCGTTTCAGTGACTTTCCGTTCTGATTCTACTATTCAAGAAGTCTTACGGCTGCTTTTTTTGTTACTATTCCTGTTGTTTGACTCACGACTGTTACATACAGCTGTGGTTTATATTGATGAATACCCTATTTTCGGCACACATCTCCACACAGGGCTTTAATCTAAAGAAAACGTAGGTTCATTACCTCCTCTTTAGAATCTCAATGCTTTAAGTAAAGCCTTTATCAGGATTGGAATATATGCTGGTCATATTCTCTTTCTCATACGTCAGATCAAAGTTTGAGTGAGAGTGCCACGACGTCTCTTCGCTTGATTTAAAAGCATTTCTGACTTACAGCAGGGGTGTCAAACATAAGGCCTGTGGGCCCAAAACCAGCCTACAAGAGGCTCCAATCTGACCCGCCAAATTACACAAATTTCAAAGTAAACAATGAATTTTTTCAGATTTAGTTTAGAATTCGTTCAAATATTGGTAAAGGACATGCGTTTTCTTTCTTCTTGAATGAATGTGCGGGTACTTCTTCAATCATACATTCTTATAAATAAAGTCTTTATCCTCTAGAAGCTTATTAAGTGAAACTATACCGGGATCTGTTTTAACGTAGTTAACAGTCTTTTTGTCCAAAGGAAAAAAATATCTTGACTGAATCGGTGCCAAAGTAGACCAGTGTGGTAACAACAACCTTCCCTTAAATAAATCACCTTTAAAGCCTTTGGTAATTTGTGATATTTTGACCATCACTTTTGAAGAGTGTGGTGTGGCGAAGGGAATTGATTCGTTTTTGTTTTTTTGTCTCGACCCACTCGGCGTCACAGTTTCAAAGGACTAGATGGAAAGAACTGTGCCCTTTCAAAGGAAAATAAATCTATATTATTCGTCGGTCCTGGGCTTTCGTAATAACTCTTTAATCACAGGCCACATTCCCTGTGATCCACCAAAGGCACCTTCTCCATAAGACGTCTAAAATCAACTTTCACATATAGAGCAGCAGCAAAATTTGATCTACCCACAGCTTCCTCTTTTTTTTTTTTTTCCACGACAGTGAGGTGTGAACTTACCTAACGGCCTTGAGAGAGATTCAGCTCAAATGTCACTTGCTTCAAGCATGACTGAGAATTTAATTTGTCCTCAGGCAATACACTTATTTTTCCTTCATTATTGCTTTTTATTTTCTTCTGAAGTTTCTTGTGACATTGCATCAAGGATGCTTTCTTTATGATGTGGATTCATAACATGTGGCATTATAGCTCAGGTTATTGTTGAAAATGTGTAAGTACAACATAATTAACAATGTAAATGATTGCAATAGTTCATCTCGTATAAATTCAGTATTACTGATCATTGAATGAAAGTCCAAGATTACTTGTATTAGCACCTTTTTCTTTTGGTTGGATGAAGGCTTTTGCAGCATGCCTACAGGTATCCAATGTTTCCTGCTGCCGAGTTTCTTTTCAGCTCGGAGTACTGAATTCTACATGTTTTTCTGTCTTCAAACTTTCCATGGCGGTTGATTAGTATGAAATTGTTGCTGTCAGTTGTCAGTCTGACACTGTTGTGTTATTGATTTCCTGTTTGTTATTTCAGTTGGGTGCAGAGCTTTGGGCATGAGGGTCTTGGACTGCTGCTGGACATTTTGGAGAGACTGCTCCTCAAGAAACAGTAAGTTTATGTCCAAACACTCAAGTGTATTCTAGTCTAAACTAATGCCCAGCTCGCTACAATGAACTGATAGCAAATCAACACCCTTTTGTAATTGTAGCCAATCAAAATGCACTCATAATTGGTGGTGCAGTCAACTGTTGTTTCTGTGCATTTTTAAAAGGAAATGAATATTAGATCTCTCAGCCATTTATCTGAATATTTATAAGCATGTGTTTTCAAACGCCTCGCATACAGTAAGTGTAGTATTGTTTTGATGGTTTGTATTGGAGAGCAATGGATCATTTCACTATCCTGTGTTCCCAGGCAAGACAGGATTGATAAAAAGAATCAACATAAAGTCGTTCAATGTCTCAAGGCCTCCATGAACAATAAGGTAAGTGTTTCCCCTGCGACCTGGATGACCTCCCATCTACGTTGTTTGTTTCTTGTTGCAACTATTACAGTCGGGGTCCATCTTTGGCATAAGAACAAACAAACAAACATGTAATGATCTTTGATGTGGAATTAAGTATAAAGTCTATCTATTTTGAGGAGCCGGAAAACATTTCTTACATTTAATCCACACCATCATAGCTGTGCCTTATGTGACATACCTGTGTCCTGCAGTCTTGTGTCATCTATCTGTGGACATGTTGGTCATCAAAATGTTAATTAACGTACGTGTTTTTTAAAAAACTCGACTGACTTTAGATTTTTTCATTTTTTTTTTAATATTACTTTGCTTGTTTGTTTGTTTTTATCTAATTAGGCCCCAGGGATTTTATTAATATGAGCAATGAAGCAGAATTATATTATTGTGACTTTAAAAAGCCAATTGACCTGAGTTTTACTAGTGTTGTTTGACACCGTATGACACTTTTATGAAACGTGAATACTCCTGACCCGCAAGACGTGTTATCTCTGTAATTAGTATTTTCTGGTGGCTCTGGAAATAAAAAGCAGTGTAGTGAAGAAAGACTACAAAAGACACGGCTTCATTAGCTGTTAGTTCTTTGTGTACTGATGAACTACAAGCACAGCTTATTAACCATAAATCAGACAATAATGTGTGTGGGAATAGCATCTCAAACAGTGGTCAACTTTAAAAACCAGCTGTTGCTTTTTTTTTATGCAATGTAGTTTTTGCAAAAAGAGTTTTAGCCCTTCAGAGGCGAGTGAAAGTCCACTTTTCTTTTTTATAGGTGGAAAGCTTGTGAGTGTAGTATTCTCTTCAATATTTATAAATGGGTGTAATGTCAAATAAACAAACACATCTTCCATCTTCTTCCTTTTACAATATCGATTCAATATTCGACTTGTCAATGCATCATCTTACAGTGATACCTGAGGTTAGATCCTCATCCTTTCGGTCGAAATATCAGAAGTTAATTACGACATTACTGCTGCCCCATGTGTATTCTGTCCCATCATAAAGAAGCCACATAGGTGCTGCAGGTATTTAACATGCAATACTTAGGCAAACCAAAATAGACTAAACACGATAAGTGATAAAGACTTCTCACACGTAGGAGGCAGATTCAAAGCAGTTGTGACACAAGTATAGTGTGTTTGGTGCACTGCAGCAAAAGACTGCAAGGTAGGGCCGAGCTATTCGTTTCACACTTCGAGCTGATCAAATGCAAAATTTCTTTTTCTGATGCAGCTGAAAACTCCTCAGTTCAAGACAAACAATCCCAAGAAAGTTGATGTTCAGTCTGTTTCTTATTTTTGTTTTTGTTTTTAACCTTTAAAGGACTTTGTGCTGCAATTTACTGTACTGAAAGTGCTATTCAAATAAAGGTTGATTTGATTGGTGCACATTTGCATACAAGTGTATGTGGCACAAAGACCCAACAAGAAGATGAAAACTGTGTTACTCTTAAACTAATCAAGGCATCGCGCTGTTTGTTGCCGAGCATTAAACGCAAGATCAGAAGATACTGATAGTAGTAGGTTTAATAAGGTGATATGTTGGATTATCTTGAGTACGAGGAGGAGCAGGACTATTCTCTTCTTCTCTGTTTTGAGGTCTCCATGTCTTCTCCTGCGTTGTTGGTGTATTTCAGCCACAGCGCCCCCTAAAGGCCTGGCATATGTACTACATCGTAATGATCCGTGTTCTTAGTGACGTGTGGATGGAATTTTCTTTTTTGAGAACGCCGGGGAGAATAAGATTGTTTGGGCTATAACTTCAAAAAGAATAGACTCCCGTGATGAAATGATGCCATTAAAACAGAGTAGACACTAATATTGACTCTGCGCCCAGGCCTAAGCATTTGTAAATGTGTTCTGTTGAAGTAGCGTCATTTCATAATGCTTCAGCTTTTCCTCCTCATGTCCTGTTAGTCCACAAGTAGATACAGGCAGGGAATCGAGCCACATGGAGCTAAAACCCCGCGGAGACGGATATACAGCCCCTCTGGCACAAAGTGTGCTGTAAGGTCTCTTGTAATCCTGCGTCTCAACAGGCGCCAGACGCCAGCATTTACCCGTAGGCTCCTCTGTCAGTCCAGACCTTTCCCTGGCTAGAAAGGCATCTTGGGACGGAAGGTACCCACAATGCCAAGAAGACAGGTGTTCTCTGCCAGCTGTCACTGCAGCCTTTTCTTCTTCTGCCTCCCTGTGTCAAGCCACACACTTGCATATTTTGTATTGTCTGTCGCCAACGGCATAATAATGTAATACTAAGAATTACCACACTGTGAAATTGTTCCTTGAACCGCTCAGCTGCATCAAAAAAAAAACCTTCCCCAGTAAAATGAGCATGTGGCTTTTTCTTCACTCGGTAAAACAAAACACATACGCAATACTTCATTTGTGGTTTAAATTATTCTGGAATAGGTTTCATACAGACAATTCAGCCAAAGATTTTCTTTAACTCTTTTAATCACTGGAGAAGGAGAGATGCAATTAATATTTTGTAAGTTCTAGGAAATCATGAATCACTAACTTTTACATTTGTTCTGAACATGCTGTCGTCAACTGTAACATAGTTAAGTGAATCACCCGTGTGATCTCAATATCGTGGCACCTGCTTTATAGGGGTAATATGTCACGCTAAAGTTGATGGGTTACAAACAGGAACAATTGGTTTAGGATCACTTCAAGGACTGTGTTTGAAATGTGCTAAATTCTGATGAATGGATGATCGAATCGAAGCATTTTCTAAACTGCTGCACAACAAAATGTAAATTGAAACTACCACCAGTTCTTTCTCAAAATAAAACAGTATCATTGCCTTTGACATAAACGAGTTCACCTTGACTGTTTATTTTCCAACAAACACAAACGTTGACTTTTGATTTGATTCTTTCAGTCCAAATGAACACACATTCTTCAGCAATTACTTCAAATGTTGTTGACAATGAGCTCTATACAGAATCCTATGCTGTGATCTGGTGCTGTTTCAAGTACGGACATTCATGTTCACTGATGTAAATACACTACATTATACATGATTATTTTTCTACTTTTAGTATCCAACATAAGATAAGTAGATAATTACATCCAATATGTGATGAATTCCATTCTTTGAAGTCGCTTTGCTAGCTAATTTTCTTGTAAAGGAGTTCTGTTACATATTATGCTATGCCAGACGTCTAAGTAGGATTTTATTTTCTGCAAAAAGAACAAGAGACCTTTTAAAATTCAATAAAATGTCAAGTGTTGCATTTGCGAGGTAATCAATTTCATGTGTTTTTAAAAAAATTTTTATGTGACTTTATATGCTTCTGGAAAATGAACCAGAATGGGATTATCTAAACAACCTTTTGTTGCTACCTGCAGTATGGCTTGGATCGGATCCTGGGCGAGGAAAAAAGTCTTGCTTTACTGGCAAGAGCCATTGATCCCTCGCAGTCTGCCATGATGACCGACGTGGTGAAGCTCCTCTCGGCCATCTGCATTGTAGGCGAAGAAAACACGTATGTTGTCCATTTTATGCTGCGGTTGTTGACCGTTTTGTTTATCAATTCAAATGTCATTGCTGTGCTTGGTGAAATGTGCTCAGACAGTTAAAATTGAAGTGGATGACGGAAAAAAGATGCCTCGAATGCATTTTCTCGCCCATATACCTTTATCATTTCCTCAGCTCCAGGTAACCTTGGGTAAAATATGGAAGGAAATACCTAATGCTCAAAATCCTTATAAATGAATGTATTACTTTTTTTTTTTTTTTCAGTTTCACTCATGCATTTCTTGTTCTCATTTAGTCTGGAGAAGGTCCTTGAAGCCATCACCACAGCAGGGGAATGGCGAGCCATTGAGCGGTTCAGCCCTATTGTGCAAGGACTCCGAGACCGCTCGGTTCAGTTACAAGTGAGTGCTAAGTACACTTACAGCCACAACACCTTATTTCCCTCAGATTTCACAAAAAATATGAACAGAATGGCTGGCAATGTGAGAATGCCTGCATATCAAAGCCATTTTGAGATCTTCAATTTATTGTATTGGTTTGAAAATAATTAGATATCAGGTATTTCAGATAATGGGCTATGGATTGCTGTTTTTGTGGTATTCAACAATGACAATCTCTTCTTGATATATAATATAAAGCATACAAGAACTGAACAGAAATGCATAGAAAACCATAATTTGAATGTTTCTTTTGTGTTTGTTTAAGTTCGATATGTCAGTATAAAGTAAATTATAACTAATGTTTCATATAATCTTTTCAGAAACAATTTGGACAAAGACTTTGGACTTCACTTTCTTTTTAACTCCATTTGAGCAAAGTCCTTGTTTATTTTACTATAAAACTGACCAGAGTATACCCTAAACAGCAAAGGCATTGTGTAGTTATCAAGCAAATAAAACATGACACATCTATTTCTTTCAGCTACGTGATTAGCAATAATATAGAAATAATATCAGTACATTCAGGGGAAACATAATTATGCATATATTAAAAAAAAAAAAAAAAGCCACTATCCCATTCAGCTACACATGGACTGTCAGTACCAGATGCTTCAATTAAGCACAGACATCCACTTTAATGATCACTTAGAGCACAGACAGGACAGAAAGTGAAAGTCTGCCACCTAATTCATCTGCACTGTTTCTGTTGACATCAGCCTGATATGTGCAGACAGCTGGGAGAAACTGAATGAAGTAGAATTCCCACACTGTTCACTCACATTCAGCTTCATATCTCAAAGCCAGAAATACAAGCTCATCACCAGGCACACACACAGAGCCCAGATCAGTCGACAGTTTTCTTTTAGTCAATTCCTCTTGTAGATATGATCTCCAGATTGTCTAAGAGATATCCAGAAACGCCTAACCATTCCAAAAAAACTGCTGTGGGTCTAGAAATACAGCAGGTATTCGCGCCACACTTTATAAGACGGCTGTACCTCTGGATTCTATTTGTTATTCTTGCTCCCTTGACCACTAATATGGCCAGTTTTCATGCAGTTCAACTCAGTTTGGAATGAAGTTGTGTACAGGTCTAAAGTCTAAATTACAGTATGGAACCACAACATACACATACTAACTGACCAAAAATGAACACACACAGGTTATAAATTGGTGCAAATATGACTTATTTGAAAATAAGAGTAATGACCATGACCACTGTAATGGTCGTAGCTACTCACTTCCATTATTTAATGTTGTTGTGTGTAAAAACCTTTACTGACAGTACATCAGACCCCACAAGACATAATATTACAAGATGTCTTGTGGGGTCTGATGTACTGTCAGTAAAGGTTCCCCCCCACATCAACAAAAATGCACTTATCTCTGGTGCGGTGAAACGGGAATCAAGAGTTCACCAAAGAAATATTTGTAGTAACTAAAGAAACTTCTGGTCGTAGTCACGTGAACTTTATGCTCTGCGAGTTGGTGCGGCATTTAGACCAGAATGGAAAAGGTCCATGTGAATGTGGATCAAGCTTAGTGCAGGGTGTCATTACATCCTGGTTTGCAGAGAATGCGCCTCCACACTAACAAGTGAGAAAACGCCATTGATTCTGGAAAGTGTCTTATTATCATTTTCTTTCATTGGTTAAATCCAATTTTGACAACCCATGAGAAGCCAAATAATTATAGCACCCCAGTCCTCTCACTAGAGCCACTGCACTAATGAGCGATCATAACCAGCATTTCTTTCACAATCTTCTCAAAACAAACAAAATATCTCACCAATCTTCATCATCTTAATTTCTATATATTAAAAATGGACTTTTACTGGAGTGAGTGCCTTCCGTTAACATGTCATTCCTCTCTAATCTTTTTATTGATAAGCTCCCTGCTTATACAGTATACAGATAATTGAGATGATGCATATGGGCTTTTGTACTCATGGCCACCATTGTTTTGTGCCAATAATGTTATTCATTATTAAAGTATGCTGTCTGAATCTTTAATCACGAGCTCAGGGATGTGCATTGATAATTCTCCCCTGATCCCCCTCCACCCTCACAACACGCACGCATGCACCAACAATCACACATTTTCACCAGGACAATCCTTTGTTTCTTTTGTTGTTTATCATTCTCATGCAGTGACCATCGCGGAACCTAATTAAAAGATGCAATCGTTGCTCCCCTCTTGCAGTATTATCATTAGCACTCAGTTTTGACGTACATTTGTCAGGCGGAAAACTATATGATCACTTCAAGAAAGTGAGAGCTGAGGAATCAGTCATCAACGAGAAAGGACGAGATTCTTGCGTGGAAGCAATCGCAGATATAAAAGACGTCCAGGATTTCGGTGGCTCAATTTCATACGATTGCGAGTCTCAAAAAGACCAAACTCATCCGTGGCCGTGCAAACACATCTCTTTCTACTTAGCTGAGTTTTATCAATGCTTGAGTATTACTTCCCAGTGTCTAATAGACAACACAAATCCCCTTTAAGCCCATGCATATTTAAAGCATAAATACCGTTCTCCTAAATGTAGCAATACGTAGCCACAGGCACTCTATCCTTCTTTACAAAGCCAATGTCTGAGAAGAAAGACTGAACAGTTTAGTCAGGTGGAGATTTAGACAATAGTGTAAAAAGGAATGTGGATGAGCAAAAAGATGTCAGACATGTTTATTTAATAGATTTTCCTTTTTGAAAGGGCGGTGCAAAAAAAGCCAAAGCAATAGCAGATGATGAGATTACGTACATGTACACTATTTAGTTGAAAATGTAGATGCACAATATTCCCATCACAGACCTTAATTGGTTGAGTAAATCATGACCATATGGACTATTTGTTTACATTAGTAAGAGCTGTGATATTTTCTCTTTACTCATTGCTAAGTAAGGCAATCTCTTAAATAACTGTTGAGGTCTTTGCAGTAATGGTTTCAACTTCCTGAATCAAATTTTGACAATGTGATCTACTGTCGCATTGCTTGTCTGCATTTCAATTTTAAAACGAGATGTTAAAGACTTCATTTTAAAAAATCAGAGCGTAAACGGTAAAAATAGGAGTATGCTGGATTTGACAATGATTCTCAAGGCATCTGAATATTTAGCATGGCCATGCCTTCTTTTCACACATGAATGGAGTGCTGCTTTGATCAATAATTGATTTTTTTGTTTGTGTTTGCCCAGCTAGTCGAAGTGTCGCAGGGTGCAGCGGTCCCTGTGTAGTAAACCAAACTCAGGAGGGAGTGAAAACAGCTTCCAAATACGGCAGTTTGCCCTCAAATTGACTGTTAGTTAGTTTTGGGTGTATGGGTCTGCAGTTGTTGCATTAATATTAAAATCCCCCCCCCCCCCAGCTGGTGACTGGAGAAAATAGACATGCATTAGTTATGGTCCTCTGCTTCCAAGGGACATAACTCATTTAGAATGCATGCCAGCATGCTTTTCATCAACTTCTGGGAAGAAGTCACTCATCTTTTTCTTTGGTTCTCTTGCTCCCTCTTGTCTCTGTCTTTATTCTCTGTACTTTTCATGTCGCAGGTGGCATGCATGCAGCTCATCAATGCACTGGTTACATCTCCTGATGAGTTGGACTTCAGGCTCCACATTAGAAATGAATTTATGCGCTGCGGCCTGAAAGAGATACTGCCGGTAAGCAAAACACACACACACACACACACACACACACACACACACACACACACACACACACACACACACACACACACACGTTCACGAATGCACAATATAAACTCACACTCACCTTGTAAATATTTAAATGACTTGTCCACTCCTGTGAAATATTTTCGATTTGCTCCAGCAAATAATTTATGGAACAAAGTGGAGTTTGTACGCCCTCTGTCTGTGTAGCAGCCAGAAACTAATAAAGATTCCAGTGTCTGGGCTGATAATCTTCCAACTTTAATAGATCTACCTAGCATGTTTATGTGTTGTAAACAATGTTGCTTTTACTGCCAAGATAATGAATAAGTAAAAGTGCAAGTTGACGCTGACACCTGTAAACAACGATGAGTAATCTTGGCTTCGAGCCTTTTGTATATATGGGCAGTTAACTTAATATTACTTATTTAACTTTACTTAAGCTATCTGTTTTATTTTGTGTGGAGCTGTCAAAGAATATCCCATATCATAAAGGTTCTCAAGCCCCTCGTCGTAATTCGTGTTGCTTCGTTTTGGATCTCAATGCATCTATTCATCCTGTAGTTATATGTCTCTCCCTTGATTCACCTGTAGAACCTGATGGCTATCAGAAACGAGGCCCTTGACATCCAGCTCAAGGTGTTCGAGGAGCACAAAGAAGAAGATATGATTGAGTTCTCTCATAGGTTGGAAGACATCAAGTGTGAG
Organism: Lipophrys pholis; assembly: GCF_963383615.2. Taxonomy (NCBI): domain Eukaryota; kingdom Metazoa; phylum Chordata; class Actinopteri; order Blenniiformes; family Blenniidae; genus Lipophrys; species Lipophrys pholis. Next base: position 9,361,786 of record NC_137636.1, read on the forward strand.
CTGGAATATCCTTTTCACTTTTGCCAAAGTTACATGCAACTCAGGTCTGATTCAGTGTACGTTTGTCTTGTATTCAACTTTGACATTGTTCGGAAATGTTGAGGGCGTGAATTCAAGGTCAACTGTTCTTGACAAGATGTTATGCAACGTGAAATTTAATCAAAATCCTAAACAGTTCTTTCATGTCATTATTTTATCCTTTTTCTGTGGGGGGGGGGAGCATGTTTCTTTTAATGTATCTAGTCCTTGACTTCCTGCACCGATGCAGGGGATGTGTTCCGTATTGTGCAGAGCACAGTGAAGGACAGCAGCGCCGAGCCCTATTTCCTCTCTATACTGCAGCACCTGATGCTGATACGGAACGACTACCTGATCAAGTAAGGTCAACACTGCACACAGAGCATTGATAATTGAGAACGTGATGAAGCAAGCCGCACTTTTAATCATCAATTTTTATTTTTTAAATTTACTTCCAAGATTTATTGTTTCCGCATGTTTATGATTTGAACGTTCCACATTGGTGTCAAACTGTTTTAGTTAATATTTGATTTGCAACTTAACACTTTGGTTTAGTTAGGAGTGTATATTACTGTTACTTACAGCGTGTGAGAAATGATCACGGACAGCGAGTTAAGTACAAAGGTGCAAAGGTTGGTCCACTTGTGAGCGCTGGTTAATAAGGGGCACTGGTGGGGCGCTCATGTTCCGCCGGGGTCTAACTCCTTCTGCCTTAAAATCCTCTCAATGACACCGGCTAACAAAGAGAATGCGTTCTCTTTCATCTGGCAGCCATCTCCAGCAACTATAGCTCCAGAGCATTTCTCATCAGCTATTAATGGCACTTTTCAAAGGCTTACTTTATGTTGGTTCTCTCACAGCTGGGTCTGACTTAAACCATAGTTTGATCAAAAGATGGAGCTTTTATCTGAAGAATACCAAATGCATCACCTGCAGTTTTCCCTCCCACCCAAAAACAACACCTGTCAGACACTCTCCTCTGACTGGGTCTGACTAATTTTCTGTATTAAAAATGCTTAAACCTCGAGAACTAAATGTCTCCATCATTAGTATTACCATCTACTTGGTAAACAGCAGTGATATTATAAGAATATTCGTTGGACACACTAAGTTGTATGTTGCAGTCTTCTGTAATCACTTCACTATTATGTTTTCTCTCTTTTTTTTTTAATGTTCTGATAGCAAAACCTGTTAATCTGATGATCATCTAGTAATCCTAAATCAACGTTTGAATGATAGTGATCCTAATTTAGCTGAGGTAACGGCCAAGCAGTTTGACCGGCCTGTCAAGCCTGAGTGACTTTATGTCTGGAGCCTTGTTAAAATGTCATAACTTCAATATGAGTTCAGAATATTTTTTCTTTTAGTTTGAACAATTCCTGAAATCAAAGAAACTGAAGCGAATTGGCAATAGAGTGCTTTTACACTTGTCGGGTTTAAGAGGCGAACTTCATGACAGGGACAGGTAAATGGTGGCTTGTGGGCATCGTCGTTCTTTCCAGAAATGAACATATTGTTGGTTGACAAAGTGATTTTACCTACATTTTAACCTTGTTTCAATTCAACTCAGTTCCATAGTTCTGATATAGGCTTGCTGTAAGAAGTGGTCCCTCACAAATGTGGGCTGATACTTTAGATGCCATATATTGATTGAAAAATGCATGCTTTGATTGATATATATATATTTCAAAATTTCCCAGAGTTTTTCCACCACTTCTGTATAAGAAGTATTCATGCATGAGTTATGAGTGACGTTTGTACTTACTGGCGATTGGATCAGCTATTTATGTTGGAAGACACAACCACTGATGTCTTTTCTTTGAGAGTTGGCAGCCATTCAGATGAGCAACTTCTCTCATTATCCAAAGTGACCTATTTGTCCTCCTGTTTTGCACCGCGCAGTCTGCCAAAAGCCTCCGTTTTTACTTTCAACATCCGCACACTGCAAGTAATCCCCTCTTTTCTCTGCCCTGCTGTCTTTGCAAGCTGGATGTATTTCCACTTCTTCCTCCACTTCTTGGTAATGCCTGAAGTCCACACGGGAAACTAAATGTCTGTGTATATTGACACTTGGTTTTTGTCTTAACATATACATAGCAGAAGTCGTGTTTTGTGTGGATTTTGATTGACGTGCAAGTCTAAAGATGCAAAGAGAGAGGAAGGGAGAAAAATCTCTTGTTTGAGTGAAGCAAACTTTTCTTTTTTCTTTTTCTTTTTCTTTTAACATGTAAAAAATAACAGAATGCTGGGTTAATGAGCACAGCTATGCTGTGGAATCTGCCATAATGACATAATTAATGAGGGATGTTGCTTTTGATATATTTTCTTTCATCACATTTAGCGTATTCGACATGTGATGGTTTGTAAAGCATCTCAAGACATTGGAAATGCCTTTGCCGGAGTCGCTGAGCCTTCTCAATGTGTCTGGTCTTCATCCATGTCGGGCTCCTCATCCAGCAGCTTCTGTTTTTCTTTTGATCCTTGTAAAGAAATAGAGTAATGTTGAATAAACTTTACATATACAGTACATTTTATCTCTTGGGCAGTCTAAAAGAGATATATAAAGATCAGTCACATTGATTCCCTCTGTCACACCACCGACCTTAATATTAGAAGATGATCCTCTCGAAGAGCTAAACCACAGCAGCCGTCTCATTGACTCAATGATTGCTAAAGTCGATGATTTATATAGTCAATGCAAAAAAAAAAATATATATAGTGCAAAAAAAAAAAAGTTAACATGAAGGATTTGTGAATTTTAAGGGAGTGTTCCTCAATTTATATGCAACATTTTTACTTAAATTTTGCTCGGCCTTTGCGCAACATGCCTAACGTAAGATTACAGTGGGATCACCAGTAAAAATTGTAGCTAATTTGCAATTCCCCCCCCCCATATTTCTTTGTCCCCAATTGGTTGTAAATTGCAGCAGCCCAGTGAGAGGCATTCAAAATCTGATGATTGCAGAGTCATTTATCACTTCACATGCGGCATCATATCTAAAATGTCTTTCTTTGATTGCGCTGCACTTCTTACAACTGATTGTTGTAATGATCTGTTGTTGGCAGAGTCTTTGAATTCTTGATCTCAAAGATATGTTGCCCCTTTTTGTCTTGGTTGCCAAAGTCGAGGAATAACGAAAGGAGCATGATAAGATTGACTGATAGCGCGCCCTTTTTTTCCCCCCATTGTGACTGTTACCAATTCTATCAGCCCATCTTTTAAATCACAGTCACAATATCAGATTGAGTCTCTGCATCGTTTTACGAAGAGGTGGGAACCGGTTGCCCTGATTAATCACTGTTTGTACATATGAGAGTTTTAGTTAATGATTTGGTCGAGAAGGGATTAGGACTCTCAGTGGCATTGTTGTGAGATAATGAGCAGATCAAACAGACGCTTTCTCTTTAACTTGCAATAGCACTGTGGCTCCCAGCCTTGCATGTCAGCCATTGTTGCACTATAATATTTCCTTTTGCTTATTGAGGCTTGCCCTCGGTTATTCTGAGATTACTGCATTCAAAGGAGCAATGTGAAACAATTTAACTGCGATTACTTAACAGCTGCTAATTGGTTGGTGTCTATTCCCTGCTCTTCAGTATCATCAAAACGGTGCTTATATTAAGGTGTAAGTGGTGTTAAATGGCCGTTTTTGGATTTAGCAGTTCTCTGGAAACTGAAGAGCCGTAACGTGTGTAACATTACCATGAGTTTCATTTTGTAAATGGTACTGTCTTAAGTTAACAGTCAACACAGTTCAGAACATGTCACATTTGAGATTTAATCTTTAACCTTGCATGCACCTTATAGGACACTGAGATCAGACTTGTAAAAAATGTTGTTTGAACTCAAAAAGAAAAATTTAAAGAAGACTGTAAATCATTTATTTAAATTTCTCTCTGGGATTAATACTTTTTATAAAATTCTGTACATTTATAAACGTGTGTAGAATCAGACAAGAAGAAAGGCTTTTTTTTTTTTTTTTCTCCTTCTTTTCATGTTGAGCAAATTGAAAAGTAAACTCTTATGCGCCACTTATTGTGACCCGTAGGCCTCAGTACTTTAAGATCATTGAGGAGTGTGTTGCACAAATCGTGCTTCACCGCAGTGGCACCGACCCAGACTTCAGTTACCGCAAGCGCCTAGACGTTGACTTCAGCCACCTCTTGGGTAAGTGTCACCCCTTTTCATAGGTTTACACTATAGACTGTCATTAAAGCGACTCTTTGTTTTTGCAGAAATATGTGTGGAAAAAGCGCGAACAGATGAGTATGAACAAAGAGCTTCAGAGCTGGCACAGAAGGCAAGTATTGACCCAAGAAAAGAAAAAAAAAAAGAAAAGCATCCAAGATTTTTATTGTGTATATCCACTATACCATCGGGACAAAACAAAACCGTAGCTTGCTGGCATTTATACAATTGTTTTTGGATAAAGTAGCATTTTTTTTTTAATAAAATATAAGCATCGTGAAATAAACAGAACACAGTTAATTCCTTGGGGTTTTGTTAAAATAACAGAAGATCATAAACATGACAAACATTCTGTAAATTTATTGAAAATAACCTGAAAAAACTACCTTTTTACCATCAGCATTACATAAGGTGACATTTCCTTTGGAATAACAATCAGACTGGCCTTAAAATATTCAGGTCCCTTAATACAGTCACGCAAACTGAACACAGTTCTAATGCCAGGTAAACTATATTTTTCCATGTCCTTAGTTTTTTTTCTTCGTGTTGATGAGCAGAAGCTATTCCTCACGCTTTGCCGTTTTACACGTGACATTTTTATTGCAATATAATGCTCATCAGTCTCCTTTACTTTGAGGTTCTGTATTTATCAACATGTTTAAATGTTGTTTTTTTCCTCTGATGAAAAATAAGTAACCCGCTGCAAGCTTGCACTACATTCATTAAGTCACTTGCGTTGTGACAGAAGCGTCGTCATTTGAGATCAAGCATGTGCATGTTTTCTTTCCTGTCTTTAACTAAAGTCTATGTAGCAGCAGAGTTTATAGTTGCATAGCGTATAAATGAAAAACATAATAAACTGCTGTTTGTAAGACAATTAATTGATAGAGAAGGAAATTTGATTAAAATGATGATTAATAGACATAATTAACAGTGAAACATAGAAGTTGAAATGTTGTAGATTCTGCTTTGAAATCTGGATCCATTGACTGGTGAAAGCTTTTAACAACTGTCATGGATGAAACGGTTACGGCTGTTTTATGCTTCACGCGTCAGCGTATTACGTCATTTTAGCAGCGACAGCCCCTTGCGCTGCCCTTGTCAAGCGGAAAATCTCAGCTTTGTGCGCCTCCAACTTTTTCTAATGAGATGTGTGGTAAAAAGGGAGAAGGATTGAAGACACTAGAAAACAGAGAATAGTATAAAGCCACCCACACGGACACTGAAAACACAAGATTTGACTCAAAGGCACCGCTTTCTATTTTTGACCATTGGGGGGAGACTCGGACTTCAATGGAAAGAAAATTTAATTTTAAAGATTAAACCGAGTGATGTTGTATCAAAAACCGTGTGTGACTACTCGTCATGCATGCAGCTTGTGCAGTATAGTGGTGGGATTCTTGGCAGACACTCCGGAAGGTCTGGGTTCGATTCCTGTTTGAGGCGACATTTTTTCAACTATTGATTGAAATATGTTTATATATTGATTGATTGATTTTTTTTTTTTTTGATGTTCTATCCCCCAGTTGATGCCGACCTTTTCAGTGGGTGCTCCAGCTCCTGAGCACCCACGGGATCAGTGGCTATAAATATAAAATGTACCAACTGCTTTATGAGGCTGTTCAGCCGGATGCATTGTAGCTGATGTCTAACCTGTCAATCAAACACGGATACGAGCGTGGACATGAAATGTTTGTTTGGTGAGTGAATGTGAATGGCATCACCTTCACAACATCACAGTAACGAATTGGTGTTTTCTGCTTTTAAGTTTGATGAAGAGTTCCTGAGCAGACAGGAGGCACAAGCTCAACTGGTTAAGTGTGAAGAAACGATAGCAGAACTCCAAGCAGAGCTCCAGGCCTTCAGGTCCCAGGTATGTTTCAGCTGTCAATGTCACGTTTTGTATGTTTTAACGGCATGATAGATATAACAAAGCACTTGTTTTTCTTTTTAGATTCAAACAGTTGTTGAGTATTCAAAACAACAACAAAAAAAACCCCAGCAGTTTAACACATTGTGAGATGTTCTTGTTATTTTGGGCTGCCGGATGGGGATGGAACTGGCTGGTTTATGCACTGGAGCCTGCAGTTTGGTTTGACATGGAGGCTGCTCTGTTGGCTAGCTGACACTAAGTCTAATGAGAACACTGACCGGTCCTCCATGTTGGCCATTTCTAATTCTCAGATCTCTATCCCATAAGAGGAAATTGTTCTAAAAGCAATTTATTCTGACAACCCCTTCAGCCTCACTACTGGGGCTTTCTTCAATCCCCCACCCCCAACACATCAGGGAGTTGCTCGCACACCCTGGCATTGCAAGATAGCTACACAGTCAGAGAGGGGAAGCGAACTTCCTTTTTATTTTCCTGATAATTTTTCAATTTGAGTGAGCAAACACAGAGTGCATACTCAAATAGTACCTTGGTTGAAATCGCAATAGTACATTTAACCAGTGCACACGCATGCACGCGCACACGCACGCACGCGCTCTTTGTCTCTGTCTGTCCATTCAGCCCTCTGTCAGTCCCACTCTCATGAGCATGCTTGCACACACACTTGTTAATTCAGCCAAGGTGTTGTTCCCTGTAGATGCGGTGGCAGCATTGGGCCAAGGGCTGACCTTTAGTGTGCGTCTTTAATCTAAAACTGCTGCATGGATCAATAAGTCATTTGCGCTGTATGATACAATTTACAAAACTTGTAGGCCCAGTTATAACGTTTCTTTTTTCTTTTTTTTTTTTTTTGCTTTGGAAGAAAACAAACAAATCATTGTTGTTAGATTCTGAACAGAATCATGACCGTCTGTAAGCTTTTGCCCTTTCCTGAATGAATGAGAAAACGTGTCTTTGTTATACATCGTAAAGTGATGTTGTGTGTGCTACGCACTTGGTGTGTTGGCTACTGAATAGAAAAAAGTCATATTCACGGGAGTCAAGCACGTGCAGTCTATTTATGAAGCAAACAAGAATGTTTAAATGACATGAGGAACATTTTAAAAGGTGAGCTATTTCTGTTCTTATAAATGACAAGTGAAGTTGACAATTTACTGCTAAAGCCCATTTATATAAAAAAAAACAACCCCAAAACAAGTTAAGTTAAGGACGATTTAATCTGATTCAAGACGTCTTTAAGAAATGTTTAACATGAGTAAAACATTTGGTAGCTTTTTTTTTTTTTACACCCCAGAAGGTAATAAAACTTGGAGATAATTCTTGGTGTGGCTCTTAATTTGTTGGATTTCTCTCAGTAAAAAGCACCGAGTGTTGTGTTGTATTTGGTGCAATATAGATGAAGTTGAATTGAATTGAAATTAATTTTAAAAAAATTCAATAGATGTAGATGTTGAAAATGAAGTTAGGTGCATGGATCAACAGACACTGTTGATCTGGCTTCCTCTTTAAATGTGTGACATTGGTGGTGAACTTAGTTTGTACAATTAAAAAGGTTGTTTTCTTTGTCTTTGTGTGTTCAGTTTGGAGCCGTTTCTGGTTGTGTGACTGCTAAGCAGGCTGGACCGGCATTATCTTGCCCCCCGATGCCTTCGGGACCTTCAGGCCCTGGTCCAGCACCCGGAATGCCGGCTCCTCCTCCACCTCCCCCCCCTCCTCCTCCACCACCACCACCCTTACCTGGCTGCCCTGCTGCACCTCCTCCACCCGGGCTGCCTCCTCCATTCGGTGCTCCACCTCTGCCCCCTCCTGGGTTTTTCGGCGGTCTTGGTTCCCCCACCCCACACACACTGCCTTATGGCCTCAGGCCGAAGAAGGAGTTCAAGCCTGAAACCTCCATTAAGCGCCTCAACTGGTCCAAGGTAGGACACCGTTTTGGAACACGAGGGTGAAATAAGAACGAGTATATGATTTGTCATGTGAAATGATTTAACAAAAATCCCCAAACGGTATGTGTTGGAGATGTCTGCTCAATGTCATTAAGTACTATCCACTAACAGATATTGGAGATGCTTTTGAGTTCCGCTAAAACTTTGCAACAGAAAACTATAAATTTAGGCCGGAGGTTTGTGATGTTTCTCTCCTTTCTGATTTCTTCCTGATCTTCATTAGCAGCACCTGCACAGTACAGCTGTTTCTCTAAGAATTAAACAACAACTTTCTACTTTTGTGCCAAGACGGTAATACTTGAAAATAACAGATGATCGTATGCTAATGGCGGAGCGGCAACTGCAGATGTTTTTCTCTGCAGAGCAGTATACCTTCACACCACAAGTGGTGTTAGTTTGTGGTTCGATTAATAATTAAATTTGAGGTTTACATCAATGCAGGTGTTCGACAAACTAAACCAGATGCTTGAAATTTCAAGTGAACTCTTTAGTAGGACAGGCGGACGACAGACAGCTGCTGGAGACCCCCACATATGCTTATGTTTGGGACAAAGCTGTTGAGAAAGTTCTCGTGCAATAAGATCTCAAACTTCAAACAGTTGCCCACAAAAGCAGAAATTGACAAAGGAAAAGAGTATCTCAGCCTGTTTTCTAAGTCACAACTGTAGCTTTTTTTTTTCATTCAGCAGCTACAGAGGCAATAGTGTCACATAACACCTGACTCCAGCAGGATTTATATTCACAAAAGTTAAGGAAATGATGCACCCATCCCTGTGTTGAGTATCTGGTTTGATACTGTGAGTTTAAAGTGCTCCGGTATGTCACACCCAATGCAACCTCACCGCAGCTCGACAGCACCCACTGAGCAGACAAAGAGCAGCAATGTCACCTGGATGGCGAGTTTGAAAATACCCACCAGTGACTGCAGTGAGGCTGACTGCAAACTCTCATTCTTGATTGTCTCAATTGGCTGATATTTTTTCTTCTTCTCAGCAATTCAAAAGGAAAATTATGTTGAGTGCTGCTAAGTGAATTCTAAGTTTGATAATAAAAGTTAACTTAGTTTTTCAATGATGACTGTTGTTCAATTATTACACCATTTCTAATTAGAATGAATAATTTGGAAATCATGTTAAAAAATATAAATGCAATATTAAATACTCATATAGTAATTGCTACAGGTAAGTACCCAAATGCAAGCGCTTGAAAAAAAGTGTTATCGGGTCACTATTTGAAGCAGATTTTGTCCAATTTCATGCAACTGTGCACCCGGCTCGGGTGACCTTTTGGGGGTTTGTAAGGATTTGTAATATGGACAGGTCATGAAGGTGTCTTCATTTATCCACTCAACACTTTCAAGGCCTCTTATCACATGAAATACTAAATGACTGCATCGATGCAGTACAGCTTGCAGGCATTCAGCCTGTTGCTCAGCTGAGAGGTTACCAAGTCCCAGGGTGCTTTTGATTGCAGCCTTCAGCATGTCTGTGTAGTTGGTTTGGCATCACTCTGTTTCCTCTGAACAGTACCTACATTTGACAAGTGTTGACTACACACGCTTTATTTTCAGAGATATCGGACCGTACCTGTTTGTATTTTGCATGACATTTAGATTTCTGAGGTTCACTTATATAGTTTGGTTAGAGGTCCCATATCATACAGTTTTTCAACAATTTCACAGTTTTGTGGATATACTCGTATTTGTTGTTGTGTCATCGAGGCCTCAGCTATAAGATGAAGCAGATCAGCCACGGTGTGGTACGCGTCATTGACTAAAAATATCAATAGATGTGAATATCAGTTAACCCCTTTTTCTATCTTTGTTTGATTTCATTTGACTTCATTTTGCAACCTTTTGTTTTGTGCGTCTGGTTACAGTGCTGCATTTTTAAAAGTGTCACATGTGCCCTTAATTATTAACATCTCAATGAAGGTTTCTCATTTTAACAGTGGGACACTTTGATTCTGTGTTTTCAGATTCGTCCCCAGGAAATGTCAGAAAGCTGTTTCTGGGTGCTGGTTGATGAGGACCAGTATGCAAAGCCAGATTTGCTCAACAGGGTTGCTCTAACATTTGGATCACAAAAAACAGGTCAGACATTAATAATAACAATAACACTTTATTGTCTGTTCATGTCATGTTCTTTTGTTGCCTGTGTGTTTTGACACGGCTTCTCTAAAGATAACAGATTGATGTTTTCACACAATCATTTGTGTTTAATGTGCCTTTTATTTCACTTTTTACAATTAAAATCATTTCCTCCTCCTATGGATTCAAAAAATAACCTTTACCTCTTTCAAGTTTCAACACTTTGTCAATGCATTGATAATTTGATACGATTTTAGGTCTAGATTTTCCTTAGCTCTGCTCATCGCTGAGCTATTTTGGCCACAAAGGCAGCCTTTCTCAGCTCAGCCAGGACGATAAAACCACTGTCTAAATTCTTTCTGGCACCGTCAAAAGCCAGCACATATTCTCTTAATTTATACAGATTTATAGAATTGATGAACACTTGTATTTAAATTAGGCTAATTTATATAAGGCTGTGCGTATGTGTCTCAATGGCTTTAGGACAATCCGTCATCAGCTGGACTTGTGGTGGGCTGGTAATGCTCCATGATAAAACACCTTACCGTTGCATGCTCATATATTAGTATGGCTGGTAAGATCCAGGATATGCATGTACAAGGTTGTTGGAGTGATTAAAGCTAGAGCAGGAGGCAGCAAGAGATGTTATCACTTTTGTCATCCCCTGCGTGCGGTCTATTAGTCCCTTCGCTGATGATTTATTCACATGTCTCGTGTTTTCTTTCTTGTCTTGTCACTACCTCAGCGAGCTCATGCCAAATTTAATTATTCATTCAGGTGTTATCTACCTGTCACAACTCTATGCTAACTCCTCTCAAGGCACCCCCGGACCTCCACATACACCAGCGCACCTTGGTTGCCCATTGTCAGGGTGTTGAATAATGGAGGCAGATCTAAATGGCAAACAGGGGGACTGACAGCCAATCAGGTGTTCTCTAGGGAGGTGAGAGGAAGGCTGCCCACTTCTCTCGCAATGACCCAGAGTCTGCATACATTTACACACCGAATTATATTTTACAGCGATCATGAAACACTTTCCCCTTCAAATGGTCGGGCCCACAAACACACTGCTGCCCTGCAGTGAACTGGCTGCTCGGTTTGTTCCTGCTCATGGGTAATTAATTTTCGATTCAGTGAGAATGGGATGAAACGTTTGACTACAATCGAACCTTTCACATGATTTGCATCCGCTCCTTCAGCTGCCTTGTCTCCCTCTTCCTCCGGTCTCAGTGGATGTTGTCGGAGCGGCACGACCGGCAGGTTGTGCAGTTGGACCCAGATGCTGCTGGGGCTGTGTCAAAGAGTAAACTCCAGTGCATACGTGCAAGTGGACTTGTCTTCTTATTACAAGAGCCTTGTAGCATCATGTTTCATCTCACTTAAGAGCAGCAGCATCTGGATCAGCATTAAACATTAAAAAGGACACACTGTGAAACAGTATTCACTCAGTTATTCCTCATTAAATATTCATTTATATCTCTTGAAACTTCCGTATTCTTTTGTGATGTTTGCGCCGCCTGTTGTAATTTTGTTTTAGGACAATTCTTGCTACAAGAGCACATACTGCTGAGTTTAGATACATGCTGGGAACAGTTTGCTGTATCTCTGCTAATCTGGACTTTAACTATCCAGAATAATACACTGATAAAGCGAGGAGAAAGATTGACAGTAATGCACAATGAACTGAAGAAATTGTGCGTGATTATGTCAGTTGATATATTGTTGACGTATTCTTTAATATTCTCAGTGTTTTGACAGTAACTTAATACATGGAATGTCTTGTAATTGTTGACCGTTTCTGGTTGCAGGAATAATCACAGTGCATTTTACAGAACATAAAATAGTCTTCATTCCTAAATGAATAAACCTGAATTAGTGATTCACGGACTCTTGTATTAACTTGATGAAGGCAGTTTTGCAAACAAGAACAGGAGTCCTTGTGGTTATACAACGCTTAAAAATGTAAAAGTAAACTCAAAAACTAAGCTCAGACTACTTATCTGAGCTCAAATCAATAATAGTCATGTTGATGATTTGCAAACAAACTAAAAAGTGCAGAAATCTTTTCAAGTCCTCCAAATCCATAATGAGAGGCAGATTTTTCCGGATGAAAATACGCATCTCTGCCTTTTCACGACCTATACCAGGGGTGTCAAACATATTCTAGTTCCCAATTTCACATTGAGCAAGCTGGACCGGAGAAATGGTGCCATGATACCTTTAAATTTGAACTTTTATACTTTTTGGTGTGGTGGAGAGAATACTTGATGAAAATGTCTATCTTCATTGCATTCACTGCATCCATTGCACACGGCGAATTTGATCAGTTTCTAAAACCTAAAAAAAATAATAAAAAATTGCCACACAGAAGCAAGACAACTGAAAAGAACTACGATCATCTGTTTCGTGCCGTTGTTGTGCCAACATCATCATGCGTCCCTAGTTTTAATCCAACACAACCCACGTTTTCTGCTCATTGTTTTTACTTTTTAACATTCACAACAATGCATCCATAGAGATTGTGATTGTTTTTTTTGTTTTTGTTTTTTTTTTCATTTGCCAGGCCGTTCAATTCCTGCCTCATTGAGATGTTCTTCCTAAATCTCTCAGATTATAATGACTCGTTGCAACATCAGTTCCCTTTATTGACTCAGCCAAAATAACCCATATAATAACCGGGACTGCAAAGAGCAGCACAGATCAATTTTAAATTGCTTTTCACCTTCATCAGGAACAATCACATTTAAAATAAGATAGTGCTACTAAACATGTACTTCTAAGGTGGTCTTTATCTGAAGTTTCTTCCTACTGCCACAACTTTGAGCTTTGACAAGTTCTCTATAAAACCGATTAACATTATTCATCGGGAGCTCATTACTCTGAACAAGAACAAGCTTTTAAAAGTCACACTGGACGTCTGCCTAGTTTCTATGATAAATATGACAATTGTAGCTGCCTCACATTTGTTTGAAATGATGTGATTAAAAGAACTGCCTGGGCCGAGCCCTGTAGTTGAGTGGTATGTATGTCCATTCATGCCAACAGCAGCCCAATCAGTGAAGAGCTGAATGTCACTTGTGCTGAAGGTCTGTTGCCTCCACTCGCTGCATGCATCTTCCTTGTTTTTGTCTCTAACCATACTGGTAATTTCATGAAGCCCTGATTAAACCAGGATGTAATTTCAAGCATAAGCACTCTGGAATTGGGGTTCACTTCAGTATAATTTTTTTTTTAACATCTAATTCAGGTGCCTTATATTTTTCAAATCCATTATTTGATCCATTATATTCCTCATTATGTTACACAGAGACTATCAACATTTCGATTCAAAAGGAAAATAAAGAATATCGTATGTCACCTCCAGCACCTCTAAATGGTGACTTTAACTAATCGTTGTTGACTTATATATGAGTATTAAATCCTAGTAAAGGCATTTTCCTGTCTCAGTCCCTTACTCATGAGAATTTTCTTAGTCTAATAAAGACCACAAAATATAAACTACAATTCTGAGACACCAAATGTAAACTCAAACCGACTTTCTAAACCAGATCCCTTGTGGAGCTTCTTTTAAGTGTTCTTGAATTGAAAGCTGAGTCGGGAAGCCAGCTCCAGCCCCGCTGTTCTTTCTACTTCGTCTTCTCCGCTGTCTGCTCTCTTACAACACAGCTGCTGTTCAGCAGGAGTCGGTGCACACAAGTGGACAGCTTGCCTTGTGTAAGATGAAAAAGCCATAGACTAGTGTCTGTCTCTGCTGCTTTCACAAAATAATAAAACTTCCCATCAACTTTTCAAAGCAAGAGAAATGAGAGGTGCGAAGATGATCTGTGTCGGGTGGATGGAATGTCAGCCAACCCATTACTTTTTCCCATTGTAACCTTTTGAGATGAGCCATTTCAAGCAAATTGGAAGGAACGGTTTGAAAAATTATTTTTCTCTCAAGAGTTACTCAGAGATTTCAGATTCCTGAGGGTAAAAGTGAGTCTCTCCACAAGCCATCAGTACAATACTTGTGCTCGTTGAAGAGTGGCACACTGACTGCTCAGACAGCCTTTTAAAGCCCTTTCTCAAGGCAACAGATGCTGACATTAAAATGTAGCATTCAAGGCTTCATGTGGCTGGTGTCTCCATAAAACCGAGCTTCTGTGTCTTACTATTACATTTTTTGGTCTTGTCATTAAATAACTATCTCAGCCTAAGGCCACATGGACACATGGATGTGTCTCACTTATTTTGACTTCTCTTCGAACGTCACATTTTTTCCCCCCCAAGGTTTCGTCTCTGTTATATCAGCAAAGGCTTGGTCAGTTTTCACCATTACAACTCCAAGCACGCACCGCTATTTCTTTCTACTGGCTTCCTGAGATTTTTATCATTTTCCCATATTGTAGAGTGGAAAGGTTATATTAGTTTATTTCCCAAAGATTAAATCTCAGATCATCTGTGGGCCCAGTTTCCCATAAACATGGATAATGGGAATTGTAAAGTTGAACATAAACCGCTGTCACACGTTTCTGTTGAATATTTGCTGAATTTCTGCTTTAGCACGACGCTATAATAACAACCACTGAGCCAAGACATGTTTTTAGAGTATTAAGAAGCATGGGATAGTTTGTCACATGTTCTTTTGGAAAAAATCGGATCTACTTTAGCAGTTAAGAGAGGAAACAGTGGGCATGATTCATAAGTGATATTCAAATTCCATTCTCATAGTTTTAACTACAAAAAAATTGGCACAGTGTCGTAAAGTCTGTCTTGCAGAGCTTAAAGAAATGAATGGAGGGACAAGTTAATTTTGCAGGTGGTTTTTGTTTTGTGTCAGACAGAATGATCCAAATATGACTGTTTGTCGGTCAGTTCCTGGATTCACTCGCAACAAATATACATGTGACTTGCTGTTACTTATAGGCATCCCTGTTAGAAATCTGATCTATTTGTTCCATTAGTCTTTCTAGTGTGCTCTTATCGTTTCACAAAAATAATGCGTATGCATCTTGAGAATGATCCTACACGCGAATTACTAAATATACTGACAAGCTGCTTGCGGAAGTTTGCATGAAGGGATTTATGAGCGGCCTGTAAAAAGAGCACAAGAGCACTCCAAAAAAAAAAAAAAAAAAAAAAAAAGCCTGGTTTCCCAAAAAGTTTGTTCCTCAATGTTACGCCATCTGTTATCATTGTGAAAACACTGGAAAAGTGAGGCACAGTACTCTAAAGTTGGTTATTAAATTTTATATATCCTTGAGCAAACGGCATACATGTTGATTTTTGGAATGAGAAGTACTAAATGCTCCCCCTGCAGCCGACACATTTCCAATTGTAAAGCATGGGGGTGGAGGCATTCTGCTTTAGGGCGACGTGTCAGCCGGTTGAGCAAGAAAAAAAAAAAAAAAAAAAGCATGGACAGAAGGAAGAATGGATTCCACTAATTATCAGCAAAGTGTGAATGCAGATGTCATGCAGCCAAACAAAAAAAGTAACTGTAGCTGGCTTCCGCAGTAGGACAGTGATTTAAAATGTACCATCAACACTTTTTGAGACGTACGTCTCTTAACGGCTCCCATGCCGCCCAATAGCACAAAAAATCCTCTTAGGGATGTTAAACATTTTGTATGGAAGTCTGTTTTAAAACATATTTCAAAACTACAAGTAGGAGGTCATTAAAATTCCCGAAACAAGTAAAGATAGAAAAAAGTAATAACTGCTGAAAGATCAGTCTTTAGGAGGCATAGACTAATCATTATCAAATATTTATCAGTTAATATCATTTTTGGAATCTGTGTCTAGTTTTCTCTTCAGCTCTAATTTCCAATTCAACTAAAATGTGATATTTTGCTTCAGGATGAGTCGACTTAACCGCAGTATCTCTGGCTTAGTCCTACATTAAAAGTAAATGATGGATGAACAGTGCGTGATTGTTTTGGGTAAGTCGAGTAAGAAATGTACACACAAGAGTTGTGGATCCCTGAGAATCAGAAGTTTATTTTAACAAAGATGATGCACACGGTTTTCAAGTTTTTCTTGATGTCATAAGATTGTGTGCTGCTGCATTTGGGATGTGAAGTTCGTTTGAGTTTTTTTTTTGTCTCATTTCTAAACAGAAATGATCTGTACCTGCACCATGCAGGTGTAATATAACCATACTACCGTCATTTCCGGACTATAAGCCGCTATTTCTTTTCACATGCTCTGAACCCTGCGGCTTATACAATGACGCGGCTAATTTATGGATTTTTACGGGTTAATGGGCTTCAAGTTGCCAGATTCTACTTTGGCAGGTAGATACATGCTGTTCTGAGCGGCTCTGCTTCTACAAAACCTGCCCTAAAAGTGATATTTCTGCTCATCGTGACCTCGTCTGGTGCTGCTTTCCGTGGTCCGGAATTCCAGCAGCTGACTGCCGTGAGTGATGCGTTCAGGTGCATCACGTAAAGCCCTCCTGCACTCCGTGGCTGAGAAATCTTCCTCCTCAGAATCACAATCAGCAAATAACCGATAAAATACTTTTATCAGCAGAGATAAAACCCTGTGATTGTGTAGTTCTCTCTCTCTCTTCTCCGCAGCAGGCGGACGATGCGTACACACACACACACACATTGCGCCGTGTGCAGGAATTTCCAGCACTGTGAAAGACAGATTTGCGGCAATTTGAAATATGAGCAATCCCCGTAGTTCCGCAGTGAAAGTGCTGCCCTGTTACAATGTGGACACCTGCAGCCTATATATGTACTTTTCTTTTTTCTTTTTAAATTTTGCTGATCCGGCTTCGATTCAGGTGTGCTCAGTAGTCCGGAAAATTCGGTACTCAAAAAGCACACTTTAAAGAATACTGTCAAAGCCTCTATGCAGTAACGCTCTGGATAATGTGTGATTGAAAGAATTTGAACGAGAAGTATGCAAATATACAAAGGAATAAGCATATCATGGATTTCAGTCTCAATTTCAGGGGTTAATTGTGTTGAACACTGCACACTTGTAGTTTGAGTCAGTATTAGATGCCAGGTCTGCTGTTGGTATAAAACAAATGTATATAATATCATACAAGTTTTAGAAAACATTTCTATTGGATTTAAACCAAGTTACATACTAATACTGAATGTATTGTCCGATAATTTTGCAAAAAAATATTTTTGCAATAATCATTTATTTGCAATTGATTCATAAACCTCAGAAAATGTATTGATCATTTAATTGACCTTTTAACATATTTTTCTGTACCTGATATTATTAAATATAAGTTACTGTTACTTGTTTGCATAGTGATCCATCAGCTAGTTGCAAGAGATATGCATACGGTCGTCCAACGGCAAAGCCAGGCCTGAAAACCGTGGTGACTCGATGGGATGTCTGTGCAAAGGCCGACTGTTTTTTTTTTTTTTTGTTTTTTTTTCTCTTCTCATTCCACTTTTCAGGTAGAGTGTAGTGCAAGAGTATGATCCATTAGCTTATCGGTGTTTTCATAGAGGTTTTTGGGCCATATTGCAAGGGTACAAAAATGTAGACCTATAAAGTAACACAAGCCCCCCCCCCCCCCACCCCCCCCACATCCCTGACATTTCAAGCAAGTACCTTTTAAAGTGTGCAGGTCTCCAGAGTATGAACTCCTACATTTGTACTCTGTTACAGTCACAATTCTGCATAAATCTCATCCAAAGATTTACTAGGTTCCGATGGGAAAGCAACACCCGTACTGTAAAGTGCACTTTTTCCCTCCGTCCTCACAAAAACTGAGATCAGATGGAATTCTAACAGCAAAGTATTTCCCATGTAACCTCTGGCTGCTGCCTGTCATTGTTTACCGTCAATTTGTTTGTAAAGATTTCATTATCATCCTCAACTCATTTCTATCTTTGCAATTATGGTGTTTTTCCTGTCAGTTTATCTTGGTAAAAATTTAACCTTCTTGCCTTGTAATTGCACAATTTTTTTTGTGAATGTGTCGTTTGTTTTGACATCAGTTCTGTCAGATTGCAGATCCCACATTTTAGGACACATTAACATTGCAAATTGATTAAAGTCAAAACTGCGACAGAAGAAATGGTGTCTTTTACAATCTAAAATTTGCACTACTCCTCTTAAACTAAACACAAAATATAAAGGAGAGACATGGATTTTTGGAATGAACAGGAGAGCGAATTATGTGCGCTATGCTCATATAAAATTTGCTAAAACTTCTCTGGCAGTACCAAACACGACCGTGTCACGACTGTCCTTCATCACCAAGCTGGTTTGCGCTGGTGTTAGTAACGCACGCATCGGCACGTGAAAACGTGGAAGGATTTTTTTTTATTCAGTGATGAATCCTGATTCTGGCTCCTTTGCTCGGATCGGCAGGTCAAAGTGTGGCGAAGACGTGCACCACAGCTCGCTGATTGCTGCACTGGAAGAGTAATATCTTTTGGTCAAGGTCTTGTGATGGTGTGGGGAACCGTCTCTCTCGCTGGATAAATGAGGCTTGTTATCATTGTAGGCGATCTCAGAGCAGAGAGATATTGAGATGAAATTCAGTGGCCAGTGACAATCTGATACCTCAATAGTTTGGAACCAAACTGTCCTCCAAGATGACAATACTCGCCCGGACGGAGCGGGTTTTATCAGCCCGCTGTTGTAGAATAGGAGGCCACGTCTCACAGTGGTGGGAACATGCTGGTGACCACCAGAAGATGGAGGTACCAGACTGTTGTTATTTCACACACTAATGCGACTTTCACCCGATTATCAATATGTTGCTTTGTCCTCCGACTGAAATCTTTCAATTCATCAAACAGATATTGTTTGCTGTTGACTCTTTGCTGTGTGGCGATTTGAAAATCTGTTTGACAACGGCAGAGAAGATTTCATTTCATGAGCCTATTCCACAAACTCTTCTTTGCGGCTCATCCCACAAATGCAGGCTGTTTTAATGTTGCACAGGCTTTAAAACGGTGTGACATTCCTTGCCAAAAAAAACCATTGTTAAAACAAAGACATACTCTACTTATCAGAAATTCCCTTACGTTTGTGCATAGATTCATATTATAACTGTTTATATCTTTAAAACAGTAACCGCTCACACTTTGAGGGTGCGTGAAAAGCCAGACCCCATTTTCATTGTTTATTATTTTAGTGTGTGAAGGTGAGAAGTCAAAACACCGTAATCACACGTGTGTTCCTGCACCGTTTGTGCCATATTGGTATGCCGTGTCGAAATGAAAGAGGGATGGCTGCGTTTACACAAGTCATTTACGTAGCTTTCAGGTTAACTACCAAAAGTGCGGTGTGGATTTATACGTCAGGTTTCTCTCATTGCGATTAATATTCACAGATTATATATTAAGCATAGTTAATGATGCTCCAGTGTCTGACTCTGAACCCGCAGCTTTAATCTGCTCCCTTGACACCTAAGTGGTTTAATTGCTGCCTTTGTGGTTAGTTTCTCATTTGTTGAGTGCAGGAGCCATGGGGGGGGGCGGGGGGGGCTGGCTGGCAGGCGGGTGGGTGGGCGGGGCAGTCAGACTTTCTCAGGGCTTCATCAAGGCACTTCAATAGAGAGAACTGAAAATGGCAGAAGCTGTGGAGCGATTGTCATTCATAGAAACAAATTGACTGCTGACCCGTGTTGTGAAAAACGGCAACGCGATAATAAAAATGGCATTTTCTCTGCAATCAGTCAACTTCTGTGATTGCACGCAGAGCCACGGTGTGCACTTTGTTTTATGGGAGTGTTTTTTTTTGTTTGTTTTTTTCCTTTCTGTGAATGAAGTATGGCCAGAAGATTAAATCCTTTGTCGAAACTATTTGCATACATTTCAAGGGATGAAGCATTTTATTTGTGTAAAGTTCAGAAACACAGCACATACCAGCTTTTCACATTCGTTCACTCTTGTGGAATGTTGGTGAAACACAGTCATGGTGAAATATGAGAGAATATTTGCATGTTAATGGTTGTAACGGTAGCACGCAGCCACTAATATTGTTTCTTTCAAAATAGGAAAACAAGGCTCTGACCTATAATGTCTGACATCATGAAGTTATTAGCGGCAGCTATCGGTGACTCAGATCACTCCTCATTTATACCAAGTGTGATATTATAAAGAATCGAGTCCAAATGGTCTGCGTTCATAGCGGTTTGCTTTCAGTTATTGCTTTACAAGGTCTCTATACTCATAGCATCAGTTCTTCTGCTTCTGCATTGCGTTGATGTTTTTCAGCGAACAATATAATGTCTATTACAATGCTTACTTCAAACATATCTAACCAGCTATTCTTCTTTTTGTTTGCTCATTCTCTTGTGATCTGCCTCTCTCCTCTTGCTTCTTCATTTGTCCCTTTCTTTTCAAATTCTGCTTGGCTGCACGCTTTGCTTGCTCCGGATCAGAAACAAAAGGTCAGTCTTTTTTTTTCTTCATTATTTATTGTTTTATGAGCTATAACTGATTGTCTGTACTTATCCGGAGCTTACTGTTCGAACACTTTATCCAAGGGTGATCCCAGTCAGATTCTTTGAAATTCCTTCCTGCAAATGAAACGGGCATGACTACCTCCCTATTCAACTGCTGAAGAACCATAACCCACTTTGGTATTTGCACTCAAGTGATTTTGTTAAGTACATTTGACCCCCTGATATTTTCATTCAGTGTGTCTTCTTTTTTATTTAAACCCGTTTGACTTCCAACACTTTCAGGTTTTCAGTTTTCAAACTAAACCTCACAAACACACACAGATGTGATGAAAGGAGCATCTCGAACAGCTTGGAAATGAACCAGGATTTAGAGTTACAGATTTATTTTTGCATTCAAAAGGGTCGTCTTTTCCTGACACTTAATATCAAGTATAGAATTTGACCTTTTGATGCAAAGGGTATAGTATATCACAGTCTGTCACTGTCATGAATTGATACTTTCATCAGTTACGTTTTCAGTTTCCCACTGTATTCATTTACATAGTAGTGTCATTTCTGAACATTCGTGGCTTTATCCTGATAGAATTTGGACCCATCATTGCACTCAGTGGATCATGAAACAGCAACTTTCTTCTAAAGATTGATTTATTGTCTGAGGCCAGAGGTTGTCCTAAACTTTATTGTTTGATTGTTTTGGTTCATGCAGTTGGGATGGAAAAAAAACCCATCTTTCAAAAGCATTTATTTAGTAGATTTTATTTCAAAGATTGTCATGACAAAAAACAGAAATGTTTGCAAATGAATAGAATAAGCAACACTATGACCCCCCCCCCCCCTTCACTTTTTTCTATCAGCCTAAATTGTGGATTCATATGTATGTACATTTTCCATAAATCAATTTTTCCTCTTTTTCACAACCCAAAATGTATATTTATATCAAATATCTAAGTTATTCACAATACGATCATTCACCCAGTAATACTAAGTGTAATTTTTATTTCCAGTACGTGGGCAAATGAAAGTAGTCGTCGTAAAATATTATCGCTTTGTGCTGTAAATCATTTTGCTTATAGATGATCCCCAAAACAAGTTTATCATGAACATTTCTTACAAATGAAAGGTTTTCCATTAGACTGTGATGCTAGTTATTGTTTTCTTTCTATTTTTCTCTGTGTGGCAATTGCGTGTGACTTTTACCTTTTGATTCTATCATTGAATTACCACTTTAATGACTTTAGTGATCTTTTCTGTCAAATCAAAAGTACAACATTTTTTTTACTAATTACAAAAAAGACAAACTTAATCTGTGACAAAACAGTTGTTCAGTGGGTTCTATAAGTGGTCTCTTTGGCGTTCATTTGTCTTCTATTTATCTTGGGTTGGTGACCTTTGTTATCTATATAGGGTAACTGGTTAATGCATTTTGGTTGCATGATCCTGTAATGTAAAAGCTATAGGCAGCCACCAGTTAGATGTACTTAATGTATTGCATTAAAGAAGGAAGCTGACTGTGTAAGCACACAAAGAGCTTTTCAGTCTCGTGTCCTGCACTACAGCAGCTGGCTGTAGCTTTGTAGAGCAGGTTCTCTTCCTGTGCAAATGTTGGCTGTGTGATTCCGTATCTTTCATAAAGTGCTCATAGGCTTCAGTTTTGCACAAGGAATCCTCCTGTGTTTCCCCTGATGGTGCGCAAGCACCTTGTCTGGCATCCGTTGCTGCTGCTGCTGCTACGCCAGTGTGTGAATGTGCCTGAATTTGTGAAAGTGCATTGAGACTGCTAAAGCAGGACGAGTGAAGTAAACTACATATGCATTATCTAATTGAATGTTTGAAAAGGGGGAAAAAAAAGGATACTACAGTCAATTTGTTATCACTTGCATAATAGATGAGACACACCGGAGTAAAATAGACACTCCCTCCCTTAAACCAGTCATCTCCCCAGTGTCACAGTACATTTGCTTGTTTGTTTCTCTCTTTTACTTCTTTCTGAGTGTCTGACCAGAGAAAATGCTGACAGCTCTCAGAGGTTTCAGCAATTCCTGTGATTTCACATACAGCCTCTAGAGAAGCGATTTGAGACCATCAGTGTCAATAGATAGAGATAAAACATGTATAGCGGGGCTTTCCTGTGGGTGTTAGTGAGAAGAAAGGGCGAAAATCACAGAATATTTCAGAGACACTGGCAACTGGGAACGGAGGGATAGCAGAAAAAACATGTCCCTTTTTTGACTATACCACTTGAGCCTTGTCTGTTTTTATTGTAATTTTTCTCAAGCTCTGCCACCAGTGAGGTTACCAACCACACGTTTACTGCTGTTCTACTTCAGCCTTTCTTGTTTACGCTTTGTTTTCAGTCCAATAAGGAAATAATATCGCAGATGTCTGACAAATTGACTGTGGGTGAATAATCGGTCAGCTTGATTTACATAAGATATATTCTAAATTAAGTGTGTGCAATGATGTCATTTCTTTCTATTTGTTCCGTGTTTTTTTTCTCAGCCAATAGGTTTGACCAATATGTAGTCTACTTAATCTCCTTTACGTCTTCATTTTAAAATCTGCTTTTGAAGCTTTTGCTGTATGAATTCAAGGCTTTTACCTTAGTAAATATAATGTAAGTAACTTCCTTTACATGTAGAGATGATTGCACGTTCCACTTTATATACTAATATATGGAAATATTTTGTCACATCTGCACTCATGGCTTTAGTTGAGGCATCCTAATTGACATGTGAAACACACCAGCCTTTTCCTTCTGTCTGTTTATCAAGTGAGGCCATAACAAGAGATTTTTTTTCTTTTCTTTTTTTTCGATAGTGCTCAGAAAATGAGCAACAACATGAAGAGCGCTGCCCTTTCCCGGGGCTTCTTTTTTTTTTGTGGTTAATAAATAACATCCAATTAGATGAAATCCTCATAGATCACAAAGTCAGTTTGCCATTTCTCCCCAGGATACATGTATGTGCTAATAATCTACCTCCAAACCTGCACTGCAGTGAGATGAGAGGCAAAAAGAGAATGAAATACAAACGCTGTCATCTAATTTGGGTTCTCAAAACTAAGAAAAAAAACAACCTTTTTGTAACTTCTTATTAGTTTGTCGTTTCATTTTTGGGGGGGGGGGGGTGTAGTAACAGGAGTCGCCAAATCTCCCTGAAGTCTAAATGCTCAGCGTTTGAAAGTATGAAGATAAATATGATGTTGTGAAGAGGACATTTTCACAGAAACAAGTGAAAACTCCTGAACCCGTGATATTATAACTCTATTCATGAAATGTTTGCTCTGAAGAGAAAGACACTGTTACACAAATATTTATCCTTTTTATGGAAATAATAATCACAATAATTGTAATATAATATCTGAAGAGAATAATGAAACCTTTATTCATATAGTAACTCACTGAGCATGCATCAGAGTCACAAGATGATATGCATCATTAATGTATTACAATTTAGTTATTAGTCAGACTCATAGATGGTGTTTGTACAGGCAAGAAAATGGCACTTATATAAGCTCTCTGCTGCAGCTGTGTGCTCCCTGGATGAAAACCTGCTGTGGTTATACATACAAAGCAATCTTGACACGTCGCTTTCACATGGTGGATGGCACGGAGGCTATGGAAAGTGGCTCATCTATAGTTCTCTTTCAATAAATAGACCGGGCGTTAAATAAATCCAAGTAGTGTTTATGTGGCGAGCTTATATTAGTTTGATCCGTGCAAACAATGTAATCCCAAATTTGCCTTAAGCTGATTACTAATCAGTCTTGATATGCCTCTCATTTCCCCAGTGGGTGTTTTGTTACACTGTACAGATTATTAATTTAATAAAATTGTTTATTAATAGATTTTGATTGAATTAATGATTGTGTTTAATCAGCGCTAGAAGTCCCAGACAGCAATGATCAAAGCTCGCAGAAGTACAGTGTGGAGCTTGGTGTGGTATATAAATTGCCGTAAAAGCTTCATAAATGCTAAAAGTTTCATGATAGATTTTCCTGAAGTGACACACAGACTATTTAACACTTTGACATGATGCTTCACATGTGTCCCCTTTGTTATGTTACTTGCCATAGTATTGAGGCTGTGCTCCCGGTGGATGTCAGGCTCTCCAGATCAATGTAGCCTGTTAAAGAGAAAGTTGAGGAAAGACGAGCTCTTTTCCCTACTGCTGCTGTGCTGTAAGAGATAATTAGACAGCCCATTTCCATATGAATATAATGGCCTGGAATGGCAGCGTGTTTGTGTGGGTTCCGTCAGTCCGCGCTAGCATATTTGGGGGAGCACTTGATTGAAATGGTGGGTGTGTGGGTGGGAGGGGTTAAGCTGCTACGGGTGGTTTCGGAGAGCACAAAGTCAAGGGAAGGCTCCCATATGGAGGTAAAGACCACGGTCAGAGCTGATGGCTTGTCGGGACTTGTCAAATTGGCTGATGTGACACATTAAACAGTCATGATCATTCAAATCCATGCCTCTACTCTGTCAGTCTTCTGTACAACACCACTCAGACTACGTCTAAATTGGAGCCACTTAACATATCCACATAGTGATGGTTAATAGGTCTCTTGAATGCAAGGTGGGCGGATTTCTTAGAATAGGAATAGCTTTTGTGGTCTGCTGTGCGGAGAAGTTGATAGGCTTTTGAATTACAATGAGACGAACGGAGCAGAGGAGGTTGGTGGAGACCATCAGAGGAATTAAGAAGTGATCAAGGACAAGAGAAGGTGGGGATGAGAGGACAAAAAAAAAAAAACCCTAAGTACAGGAGGAAGTATTGAGAGGGGGGAAAGAAAAGTAAATGATTTTAAAAAGTCAAAGTATTTCATATTCATAGGACCTACAATATTATGAACTTATTCTTGCCTCGGTTGTGTTGCACGCGATAATTAAGTTCCCCCATTACCATTTTCATCACAGTCATAGCCGAGGATAGATAAAACATTACCTTCAGAGGTGCATGGAGTCCAGTCGTGTTTTATGATGGAAGGAGATGGAATTAGCCGACTTCAAACGCTTTAAATATAGTTTGTTTTGAGCCACTCGGAGTATCTGAAGATAACAGCAGGATGTCCATCTCATGCTGCCTTGCAGTTAGTATTGCTCTCCACTGCTACATATCTGTTCTCATCAAATGGACTTTTCTCCGCTGTGTGCCTTCGACTTGCTTATTCTCCTCTCCTCTCCTTTTCTCCCACTCTCTGTATGCCTTTGCTTTGACATTTTGAAGAAGACCATTAGTTCTATAATGACTTTTTGTGTGGCAGCAGAAAATTTCTGCCATTATGAGATCTCATCAAACGCATAATCATTAATGGCTCTTTTCATTGTTGTTGAAAGGGGGCATCTCATCACATTGTACACAGAGTGAAATGATGGCCTTTTTTGGGGGGGGATTTTAAGAATACAATTTTGACACATATTTTCACAAACCCCTATAATTTAAACACGTTCAGGTCCAAAATGTGTTCCAGTAAAATTAGTTCCTGCGTGCAGCACTTATGCTGGATCGACACCAATTACCTGGGACCGTGACGGAGTCCCGAGGAGCTTGAAAATGTCACGAGACTTCCACAAATGCGCACATATGCAGACTCATCGTCCTCACTAGCTCACCTTGTGTTTTTCTTCTTTGTGTTTAACATTCTATTTTTTCAACTTTACCACTACATTGATGTTTCTCTCTCTCTCTCTCTCTCTCTCTCTCTCTCTCTCTCTCTCTGTATCTGCATTAGCTTCTCAAGCATCAGCTCTTCAATTTAGTCCCAATTTGTGTTTTTATGTTCTCATATCACCAAAGTAATGGGCACGCTCGTTAAAAACATATTTGCTTTCCCGACTTTATGCTTTTCCCCCCTGCAATTTTTCATCCACACATGTAGGTTTATGTATGAATGGTGGCAGTGTTGGGGGTTGGGGGGGGGGGGGGGGGGGATGCAGACATGTTTGCAACAGCAGAGAGTGAAAAGAGAGGAAAAACAGCAAACGACTTCAGAGGTGAGTGATTTAGGCTGTCATCAATCCATTGAATGACTTGGGGAAATGTTAGGGTGGGCTTAACAACTGTTCAGATTAGATTGGTGCTGTCACAGTGAAATGAAATGGAGATAATAATGCTTCATACCTGATATGACAGAATCGGCAGAAAAAAAAAGTATTTTACACACACATACACACACCCACACACACACACACACACACCCACACAGGCTCGGGTTGTTGGTAGGTCTTCGAGAGGCCTTTAGAGGGCACTACTCCACAGAGAATAGAGCCATCGGTTCAATTCATCCATCCCCACAAGCCAACAGGCTGATTAGTAGAAGCTTCTAATCAATTAGGGATTTTTTTGATGTATTATCAGTCACTTGAGTCCAGATTTGCCACTTTATTTTTTAAATGTCTATCCTTATGTGTTCTCTTTTGTGCAATTTGCTTGCTTTGTGGAGAGAAATGGCCTGGGCCATTGTAGACCCTGACACTTGTACAGGAACACTTTTAGTGATCTTGGTGTAGAAGGAAGAAAAAAAGAGAGGAGAAGAGAGAAAAAGCCTAATGAAGTCTGTTAATTTGCTGCTATCAGAATGAAAGTCTCAGACTAATTATGGCCTTGGGTCATCTAGTCTGGATCACAGAGAGAGGTGGCCGTGCATGGTTCACTTTGATTAGCTCACTCACAACACAGCTCCTCACTTCATTACTCTGATCTCTTTCTGCCCCACACTTGGTGGTACTCACACGTACGCGCGCACACACTGGTACCTTTTAACAGAGGGAAAAGGACAGTCCATGTGCAAACAGACCAGTCGAGCTGTCATCTGGCTGTTATCCATGACTATGGACTGTGTGTGTGTGTGTGTGTGTGTGTGTGTGTGTGTGTGTGTGTGTGTGTGTGTGTGTGTGTGTGTGTGTGTGTGTGTGTGTGTGTGTGTGTGTGTGTGTGTGTGTGTGTGTGTGTGTGTGTGTGTGTGTGTGTGTGTGTGTGTGTGTGTGTGTGTGTGTGTGTGTGTGTGTGTGTGTGTGTGTGTGTGTGTGTGTGTGTGTGTGTGTGTGTGTGTGTGTGTGTGTGTGTGTGTGTGTGTGTGTGTGTGTGTGTGTGTGTGTGTGTGTGTGTGTGTGTGTGTGTGTGTGTGTGTGTGTGTGTGTGTGTGTGTGTGCGTGTGCGCGTGCGCGTTGGTGAGGCAGAGACCAAAAGGTGAAAGCAGGTATGCATAGTGCAAGTAACCATTTTTGATGTCTCTTGTGCTTTCTGTCAGTCTGACTGAAGTTCAGGACTTAGCTGGATCCGAACCATACAGTGATTCAACCAGTCAAACTGTGCGGCTGGTTTGACTGTTCCTCTCCCCTCTGTTGACTGCGGAGTTGACAGACGTGTCGGAATTGTGGATTTGTTCACTTGCTAGAGACAGCCCCCCTCCTGTGCATCAGATGTCTCACGCTGGATTTTGCTCCAGGCAACTGTGTGTATTATATATGGGTGTGTAGTGTTTGCCTATTCCATAGAAAGGCCCCATGAATTATCGTGCCGCTGACACCCCTTGATAGTAGTGATTTAAAAGTTACCTGCATGGCTGCTTTGATTGGCTATTGGAAACAACACAGTAATTGAATTAGCCTGTGGAGACTGTGGCCCTCCCAACTTTCTCCTCATCGTGTGCTTGTTTACCTTTTTGTGGAGTAGATGATGGTGTCACTATATCTTGCTCTGAATAATTAACTCTGATCAAGGAGAGAGAAATGTAGCAAAAGAAGTAAGACAAATGTAAATCAAATAAAGGTCTCATATATGTCTCTGATTCATTTATCTGTTAACTTCTTTCAAGTTAGTATTCCATTTTGAATGTTTTGGTTTTTTTCTTTCTTTCTTTTTATGTGGGCAAAAAGCAGACCAGAAAAGGTTTTTTCTCTGATTGGGAATCCATCTTGATAAGATAAAGTGGCAATGTGAGTGGAGAGAGCTCCGGAGGAGAAGGGGATTTTTGTGTGGGTGTGGAAGGGGTGGGAGGGGATTTGAGGTGTTACTTGCTCTTCTCTTAGGCCTGCCTGTCATATACGGCATCAGTCATGCTCTTTCACAGCAGTTTTTGTTCATCCACCACTCGTTTTAGTGCTTTGATGGCACAATTCAGTGATTCTGCCTTCTGGGAAGTGCTACTGTTTGGAATCTTTGCGTGTGCGCCCACTGTTACACACTGTCATATTTTTGTCAAGTGCAAGTGCAGATATCGGATCAAAATCCAGCCTGTAAAATTATTTTGACTGACAAGAGTAGATAATCCTGTTATAAAATCCAACCTTCTATCCCCATCTGGCCCTGCAACTAAACATTAATATGCTCATCCCCTGACAATAAGACCACTTTCTTCTTCTCGGGTTACCAATAGTGTTTTTACTCAAATGAACGTACGTTATGCTGTCATGGGAATATAACATCACAAAAGTGTTACACTCAAAGTAAAGAAAACAATCCAGACATAGTCCTTTATCGTTGTTTTGTTTGTCAGACTTATCTTTCCTACTACTTTGTTCACAGTCCCCACATCAAGTTGACATTTATCACCGACCTCCATGAAAAAGCTTTAGCTTGGTTAGAGGGTTGATGGCTTGCGCTCATGTGTGCTGCTGTAGAGCAGCGCGGACCTTTCAACTCGCACCGTTTCCCCACTGTCAGCGTCTATCTGTAATGCTCTGCTCTCTCCTGTTGTGTGATTCTTGCCCTGCTTTCCCCCTTTTCACGTTATCTGATCTTAACTGTGGTTTTTAGTCGGTGGCTCATTTCTTAACTTCCATCTTTTATATCACGCTCAGATTATATATTTTTTTCTCCCAGTACCATCTCTAAACACTTTTTATCCCAGCAGTGAGTCGTCTTTTCACACAAAATGAATGTTGGAAACTATGCCATTAGAGCCTTGAATATCAGCTTCAGTTGGACTTTACCTGAACTGCATCCACTTTTTTTTTTTTTTCCCCTTTTGACCCTTTTCCCACCTGCTTTTTCTTAGATTTGTGAAGTGATACGGAGTCCCCCACTGCTCTGCTCCCACAAGTGCACCTTTATCTTTCCACTTCCTAGATGAAGGCGCAATCTGATAACTACAACTGACGCCACCCCCTCTGATTGATTAACCACTGACCTCCGACCTTTAGCGGGAAATTTTAATTGGCTGATGCATAATGAGCTGCCTTCCCTAAAGAAGAGATGCTTTTGACCACAGAGGATGAGGGGGTGATGTTGGAACAGAGCGATCTAATTAGCTGATTCAACTGATAACGCACGAGTTGGCTGGGGGGAGGGTATATGTTAGTGTGTCCGTATGTGTAATGTGATTTCTATCTGACCGCTATCTCTTATACTGGAGTGATGGACTTAGTCCTTGCAGGCCTGTGCGGGGATGATTCATGAATTCACGACTCAGCCAAGTATGTTCATATCCATGCTGAAACATGATGATGAATACTATACTACTTTTATTTATTTACATTAGCTAGTTTGTGCATGAGCTTGTATTTGAGGGAGCGTCGGTGTGTGCTGTAATAAAGGAGATTCTGATGGGCTATAAGTTATGATTGGGTAGATCAATACAACATCTTAATGCAGTAAGCTGGAGGCTTTTTTAGCCTGCCGTCTTATATTGCATGTAAATACCCAACAGCGTCACATTTAAAGCTTATGTTCCCCGAAGAGTAAATACCCCAATTCTTCATGCCTTTATTAATTTCTTTTTTTTCCTTTTCAAAGTCTGTTCTGCACACAATCTTTATTCTTTAGGATTATCTTAACCAAAATGTGTTGCATCATACTGTGTTGAACATATTTACACAAGCAGCTGGATTAGAAGACTGTGTGGCTCTTGGGGATAATGCTAATTTATAGCAGTCCTTCAAGCCTATTTATATCAATATGTTTTCTCCGCCCTTATTTGAATAGTGTTGCATCATCATTTACCTGTTTCAAGCATTTAAGTTCTAAAATAGATCTTTAACCTTGCAGTGCACAAAGCATGTACAGTATAATATCTGTAAGATGCTTAAAATTAACGTTTCTTTCATCACTACATATGATCAGATCTAATATTTTTAGATTAGTTGAGTGTCAGCCGTGAACAAATCTACAGAAACTTTAAACATGAAACAATGAAAACCTCAATGACGAATGCAACACAAATCGCCCACTTATCATTCTGACAATTACTTTCAGGGCTCCATTTTACAAATGTCACAGCGTATCGCCCAGCACAATGCAATTCAGACAAGCGTTGTTGTCAATTCCTTTTTTTTTTTTTTTAGTCCATCACCCACGTTGTTTAATTAGCAGAAGTGGGTCTAGTACTTGCACCCATGGAGATGTAGATAGTAAAAGTAGGTGTTGTCAAGTGCATTGCTGTTTTGAGGCCATGGAAAACTATTGTGCAATTTGACCAATAGAACCTATTTGAATCTAAAAAAAAATAAATTTGAAACGGCAGTAAAATTAGTCAACACAATGAAACATTATTATTGTCACTTACCAGTATACACACGTATCCATCTCTTCTTAGCCACAGCAGGATATGCAGAACCCCAGCATGCAATGTGATATAAATGGTGTTATTTTATACAAAATGACTTTATTTTATGCTATTCATTGAACTTTAGTTGTGAATAATAACAGGCGGTGCAACTTCCTTGAAACGTGCAGATCAGAGTACTTGCTGTTAAGACAGCAGCAGTTAAAGTCTCTTGCACAAGCCACTGCTTTAGATTGTGCTCTCAACAGTATAGAACAGTTAAAACCTTTAGCCTTTAAAATGTATAAAACATGTCTTCTTAAAGTAGAATTTGAATATATGGATTGCCTTTTTTCTGGATAGATCACAGGGCAAACACAGACAGATGGAGAACCACATCCACTCACATCCACACCGAGAGGTGTGCATCTCTGGATCATATCAAGGAATTTGAGTAGCTAGAAAAAAAAAACAATTCCCTTCCAAAAAACAAAATAAGTGCAGACATACCACGCCAGCTCAGAGAAGCCAGTGACATTGACCATGAGGCGTGGTTGCTAACGTTTAATATAACTATTGCACCCCAGATTGATATCCTTTTTAACTTGGACTAAGTGATCTGCATTCGAGTAATAAGTGAACAAGGCTCACAACACAAATGTGCATTATATTGAGTAACGGAGGACCAACAAAGTTCAGTCATTATGGATTGTTTTTCTCGCAGGTTATTTGGTCAAATTTTACACTGTGCTTGCTTTCTACTCAATTGTTTATTCAGCCATCTCTAGTTTTAGTTCTATAACATGTGTTCTCTTTGTACTGCACCCAGTCCACACTGGGGTGAAGCACGATTATGAAAAAGTATTTTCATCTTTTCATTCTCTCTCCTCTCCCCTTCTCCATGGTACACACTTGCCAATGTCCTCCACATGTGTCCTTTACATTTTTGCCTCCCTCACTTGTTGAAAGACTGTGAGGAGAGTGTACCAACAGAGGAGCCACGTAAGTCCAAGGATAGCTCTGTGTGTGGCCGTGTTTGTGTATTTCAGTGTGGTGGGCTGTGCTGTAGGTGTGCTTGTTTGTGAACATGCTACCAATCTGTTCATGTGGGGAGCTCCCAGCATACCTCTTCACTTTTTAATTAGATACAGCATCCCTGAAAGAAGACTAAGCCCATGTGGAACAGCAGAATACCTGTGCTCTATCTCTCTTGTCTCCTCTCCTCTCCTCTCCTCTCCTCTCCTCTCCTCTCCTCTCCTCTCCTCTCCTCTCCTCTCCTCTCCTCTCACCACACACACAATAATTACAGCGCCAGACAATTACCCAGCGTACTCCTGGGATGCACATTTTGTTCTCTTAATCTGGCGTCTTAAATAATTAAAACCAACCATGAAACTCATCTTTGTGAGCATGGCTCAAGAGGGCGTGTGTGTGTGTGTGTGTGTGTGTGTGTGTGTGTGTGTGTGTGTGTGTGTGTGTGTGTGTGTGTGTGTGTGTGTGTGTGTGTGTGTGTGTGTGTGTGTGTGTGTGTGTGTGTGTGTGTGTGTGTGTGTGTGTGTGTGTGTGTGTGTGTGTGTGTGTGTGTGTGTGTGTGTGTGTGTTTTATGTATTTCCATTATTCTTTTGATGTTTTAATCCAGAGCTCTCTGTGCCTCTGCTGTCTACCAATAGATCTATCAAAATCCCACCCACCTGACTCCGTCACCCAAATCACATTTACCATCACCTGTAACCTAATTACCAAATGTGCAACTTTGTGTTTATGGTGGAGTCGTGGCTCTCCGATGCTTTGCTCAGTGCTGTGATCACAGTTTCTCCCCTTAATCTCTTTTTCCATGGTTTTCCAAAAGCATGGCTTCCCATCATTGTGTCATTGTTCACTTGGCAAATATATGTAAATGCACACACAGAGACAACAACCAAAGAGAAAAGGGAAGTGTTTGGTAGTCTTTTCAAACAGCTGATATATTTATAACCTGTGTCGTGCCTCGGCTCAATACACGGATGCAATGCAGCCGGACAATCTCTACATCCCAGGGCACTTTTCACTCTTCACTTCCTTACCCTGTCACCTGGACACGGATCTAAATCCCTTAATCTGACTGAATTTGTGTGCGTCGTTCAAACATCAGCAGGGACTTGCTGACACGTGCATTTGTGCGATGTTTATGCATTGACAATAATTGAGGATTTCTGTTTTCATCAGCCAAAAAAGAAGAGGAGGATCTGGAGGATAAGAAAACCATAAAGAAGAAAATTAAGGCGCTCAAGGTCCTCGATCCCAAGATTGCACAGAATCTGTGTGAGTATTTGTTCATTTTCAGCACACGCTGACCATGAACTCTATTTTCAGGTCGGTGTTACTCAAGTGTAATGAGCATATGTTTCCTTATATCTTCATGTTTGCTATTTATTCACGGTCTGCAGCCTTTTTGCAATTCTTTTACCATAGTAGACCGTATTGGCAGGGAGCAGGCTTCACTGTGGTTTCTTTCAGCGGCAATTGAAGCAAGACAGCATTTGGCCATTCCTACCTATGACTCACGTCTTCACACTGAGTTAATTAATAATGTTAAGGATCCGTTAAGGGACGAGAGAAACAGAAGGAGAGAGCTGATCCGTCCGTCTCATTTTCACTCCCACTTGCATTCATCCATGCATGCTTGGTCTTTAAATGGCCATTTTAAAAGCACACGGCATTATTGAGGATGCAGCTGATCTCTTAAGCACTCTCAGATCTTAGGACCTCATTGGCTCGTATCAAGGGAAGCTGTGACCTTTGTTTCATGTATTAAAAGGAAATGAGACTAATCAGCCATGTAACAGTGATAAATCATGCAGCACAACTCATAGCGCAGGAAAAAGTAAAAGGAGAGTGGGCGGTTTATATGTTTTGCCATAGGAGGTAAAGAGTCTTTGATTGAAGTTAAGAGCGAGTATCAAGAGTCCTGTTGCCTGATTGATGCCGTCACTGAAACAGCGCAAATTTATTCCACCAAATGAGTTTTAATGTACTCAAACGTTCTCATTTGCTAATGAAGGAGCTTTAAATCACATTTCACATGCTTTCACTCGAGAAAATGTGCGTGCTGCTCGTCAGCCACACCTTTATTGTGAGTGTCTTAAAATGTTTGAACATCTGACTTAATGTCAGTAATACTAACAACTCATTTTGCAATTTTTGTCTTAATTAGAAGTAGTGAACATTATATTTTTCTTGTTTTAATGTGGATCCTGTAGGTTTGATGTCCTTGAATTACTTCACATTGGAAGCTCTCAAATGCAGAGCAGGCATTCATATCACCACAATTTTTAGCTTTACATATTCCCAATCAGTGTTCAAGTTCTGCAACATCAAATTCTGAGCCCGGTCACACATCTTTTAGCTGAGGTTTTTGTGTGTGTGTGTGTGTGTGTGTGTGTGTGTGTGTGTGTGTGTGTGTGTGTGTGTGTGTGTGTGTGTGTGTGTGTGTGTGGTTCCACTGACTACACTAATGACTTATGTCCCTAGCTGTATCACTTGCATGAGGATTTCATTCTTGCTTGGCCAGTATGATTTTTCAAAGCCAAACCCCACCCGCCATAAAAGTAAAACAAAACAGTTTCTTTGATAATATATTTCTTCAGTTCTTACTTCATGGCCTATGAGTGCTCTTTGAAGCTGCTCTCTCTGTTTGACATCATTCTTCATCTAATCTTTTGTTTCTTTTCTGTGTCCTTTCACTTTTATGACCAATTGGCTGAAACCATGACAATGATGGCCAGTAACGAATCATATCTATATTTACGACAGCATTTGATGTGTCCTTTCTTTGTGTTTTATATAGCCATCTTTCTGGGTTCCTTTCGAATGCCATATCAGGAAATTCGACGCATGATAGTGGAGGTGGATGAGGACCAACTGAGTGAATCCATGATCCAGGTAGATCTCTCTTTGCTTCACTTTATAAACACGTTGAGTACAAACTCGACTTGTCACTGGGCCTACTTAACTTTGACATGGAAGGAATATTGGTAACTAGTTCAGACTGCTTTGTGCAACTTTACACCTTGGGGGCTGGAAGTGTATTTTTATTGCTGCCGTTCTCCTACTCAGTTGGCCCGGTTCGTGCCCCAACTCTTGTCTATTGTCCTGATTATTCGTCTGCCTTAAAACGGCATGTTAGCCTGAGGCTGACGCATCGGCCATCTGTAAAGCCTTCAGTACAGAAGGTGTCGAAGCAGTTGGTGAGCAGAAGAAATCTGTCAATAGATAAATAGCACTATGGTGATATACAGCTGTTTTTCATGATTTTTATATTGTGCTGTGGCTGCTCGAAAGTTTACTTTCCATCTTGTATGTATTTATTTCTTGCATCTCAGTCCATCCATTAATTCCATTCATTCTTTGGAGTATTGTATTGTAATGGACTAGCCTGAGTCTCTTTTGGCTTGCTGACTGCCATCGCTTCGGTTGTTTGTGAATTTAGCTGGTGGATGGACAAGTGTGAGAAGTGATTTGCATGATGGATTCATTACTGATAATTTCCCTATAATGGTCTGTGTACAGCTATTTAAATGTCGAAATTGTCAGAAGATATTGCACTAAATGTTGATGACCTGTAAGTTAAAAAAAAAAAATATAAGATCTCTTTTTTATATTTGTGTTTAAATCAAAACCAACGTAAGCCATAAACCTACATTTAGAAATAATATTTTAATAGTCAATGAGGAAAAGAGATGTAAGGAATCATAAATCAAACGCATCTCCTTGTAGTACTTTAGTGATAACTATAACACTATTAATGTTCAAATAAACAATTTATGTGACTTTAGGGATTTGCTATCATATTTATTGAGAGGCCATTGAGATTGGACAATGGAATGTATGTCTTCAATAGCTTGACATTTATTCCTTTTGTAATAGAACAGAAGCTTTGTGTTATCCTATCATACAAAAAAAAACTCTTTATGCTTGTAACTATGAGACTATTACTTTACATTGCTTTATAAACTAAAGCAAACACCATAGAGTCGAATTCTATAGAGAGAATAGTCAACAAGAATGTCGCATTTTGCCAAGTGTAAATGATATGAAATGTCTTTGTTACCATGTCTTGTATGGGGTCTCCCTCACTCCCTGTCTTACTTTTTTTTTTTCTTTTTCTCCCCACCAGAACCTTGTAAAGCATCTCCCCGAGCAGGAGCAACTGAATGCTCTGGCAAAGTACAAAAATGAGTACTCCAGTTTATCCGAGCCAGAGCAGTTTGGGGTTGTGGTGAGTACACATTATCACAAACGGCTGCACAACGCTCCGCTTCCCGCCACCAGGATGTTGTTCTCAGAATACATGTTTGCACATTTTGCACGTCATATCACAGAAACAAAAACAACAAAATTCGAATTGTTGTAAAACTTTGCACAAAGTCGTCTTTCTCACTTTGACAAGACAAATCATAAACCTTGAAAGAAACACAAATGTTCGTATGTTGATTGAGAACAGTGGCTGTTATTGTAATTCAAAGTTATCTTGTAGTTATTTGAAATCCATCCCAGCCTTTTTTCTTCTCGAGAAGACGAGCACATATTACACACATTGAGCACTCTCATATGATTACCATAATCCTGAGCTCTTTAAAATTCAGTCTCTTTAAGCCGTAAGACGAAAGACGGGACACCTGTGGACTGCTGAACTAATTTATGCACTTTAAAGAGCAGCACTGCTGCCTAATTGTGTCTGCTTCAATTTCTTACTTGACTTTTTAAGAGGGGTGGCGGAGTTACACAGAATTATGCATGAGGGGTGCAGTAGTTTTGTTTTTATGTATTCAGAGTTTCTGCTGAGCAGCTATGTTACTGACAATATACAATAATCTTCTTTGGCCCGGTGTTTTGTATTTACTCATGAAGACATCTGAAAATAACCAACTAAGTAGTTGATGGAGGGGGTAAAAAAAAATAAAAAATAGAGCGTGTTCAGCTGTTGTATATCGTTCATCAGGGAGACATAGAACAAAGAACAGCCCGCTTATATAATATTGTTTCACTGCTGTGCGTGCGTGGGCCCAAGGAGGCCTGTGTGCTTTCACCTACCAGAAAAGCTTAGGTTCAAAGGGAATTTTTAATTTACCATTGTGCAAACACATGCAATTTATCCTTTCTATTTACAATCCTCAACATTCTCACACTTGACTTCATCTGCACCTCATGTGATTGCAGTGTGCGAAAGTAATGCCTATTCTAGGAAATGGATGTGAATGCATTGTAAGAATCTTTACTGTGCCTCGGACTAAATGCCCTTGTGATTATTATTTAATGTTTCTCCTGCAGCTCTGCAGAGAAATTAAATACTCTGTGGCAATCTGTCAAAAGGAATTAAAAGATCTTCATCCTCTACATTAAGTTGCATTGATTGTAATTTCGATATATTATAATGTTTATTACTTTGAAACATCTTCTAATATATTCATGCTGCACAGTCACAGCTGCTGTACCTCAGTGAGAGTGGAAATATATATATATATATTTATTTATTTCTTTAATTTGTGAAATGGAAGGACTGTTTACCAGTGTGTGCGTCCTGCTGATTCAAATATAGTTGCAGTCCTTAGCTGTGGAGCATCTTTGAGTTGAAGCTTTTCAGCTTGGATTCAAATTGTTGTTGACACTCCATGGACACATTTATTACCAGCTGTCAAAATATTTACTCATAATAATTTGTTTTTACACCAGACGATGGCTTTTAGAACTTTGGAATCCTGTATTGATTCTCGGACCTTTTAGAAAACATGAGGGAAACGTCCAATATGTCAACAGAACTTTATCCCCTATCACCCTGTGGGGCGGCTGCAGCTCAGTGGGTAGAGTGGATAGTCTTTATAACTCAAGGTTGGCGGTACGATTCCCACATCTCGTCTCGTCCATATGTCGGAAGTGTCCTCAGGCAAGACACCAAATTGCTCCCACTTGAAGTCGAGCACCTCGCATGGCAGCTGTCTCCATCGGTGTGTGTCAGAACAAGCAAAGTGTGCAGAGACTGCTCAAGCTGTAAGAGAAGTTATTTATTTAAGTAAAGTCAATTTACCTCAGTTCACCTCTTGAAATTATGACTTAGCAAAACACACATTTCCCTTAACTTCCCGTCCTGCTAGAACTCATCCCCTCATGTGGTCAGTACAGTCTCTTCTACAGTTTCGTATATTTGCTTTTATTCTTCTTTGTCCCATTATCTTCTATGTATTTGATCCCATAAATTATCACATTCAGACTTCACAAGCACATTGTGTTCGCTCCTTCGGTGCTCTTCACTGTTTAATTTCGCCATGTAATTCTCCTCCTCTTTTCTCTCTTGCTTTCTGCAACACACACACACAATAGTCATTTGATAATATTACAGTAGCTATAATTAAACCCTTGATGGAAGACATCAAACCGCACAGCCAGCTGTTGTGTGAAACAGACTATTGGAACCTGCCCTCCTCCCCTCCCCTCCCCTCCACCTCACACACGTACACAATCACTGTTGTTAGCCAGGTCCTGGGCCCATTGCAAT
Source organism: Lipophrys pholis (assembly GCF_963383615.2). Lineage (NCBI taxonomy): Eukaryota > Metazoa > Chordata > Actinopteri > Blenniiformes > Blenniidae > Lipophrys > Lipophrys pholis. The sequence continues at coordinate 9,400,311 of NC_137636.1, forward strand.
ATTTTCCAATTTTCTCTAATTGTGTGAGAGTGGTAATCCAAGGCTGCCTATTGTATATTCCACCCCCTCTGCTGCCTGCCCTATATGGACACTAACTCCACAATTAACTTTACCAGACCTGGGTCCCAAATCAAATCACTGCCAGCATCCATTACCACTGCCTAGCAACACTTTCCAACATGCTGGTTGCATAAATATCTTTTAAATGAGTTTGTCTGCTTTTGAGAGTGTGACAGAAGTGCGATTGTGATTATTTCAAGTTTTAACTCTCTTTGCTGACTGAGTGTTCTTCCTTTGACATGATTTCCTTCAAATTGCTCCACAGCTACTTTTGTCTCTTTCCAATAATTATTCTTTTCCTATTTTTCTTCAAAAATATACCAACGTGTTTCCTGCCTTACACAGATGAGCAGTGTGAAGCGTCTGCATCCTCGCCTCAGCCACATCCTCTTCCGGCTGCAGTTTGACGAGCAGGTAAACAACCTGCGTCCAGACATCCTGGCAGTAAATGCCGCATGCGATGAGGTCAGGAAGAGCCGCGCCTTTGGCCGCTTGCTGGAGCTCGTGCTGCTGCTGGGGAATTACATGAATGCCGGCTCTCGAAACGCCCAGTCGTATGGCTTCGACCTCAGTTCCCTTTGCAAGGTAAGCGCTGAGTGACCGCACTGACTGTTCACATCCAGAATAGAGTCATTCATCTCTCCTGTGCCAATGGTTCAACATGAGTAATGACGGTTCAATAAAGCTTATGAGATAAAGTTCCCCAATAGATTTTACACAGCTTTGTCTGCTGCCATAACAAACACCAGTCGGCCACAACATTAAAACCACCTGGCCTGTATTGTGTAGGTTCCCCCCCTTTTCTACAGAACCGACTCTTCAAGCAATGAACCTCACTAGACTTTTGAAGGTATAGTGTGTGTAAGTGGTAATGTAAGGCTTCTATGGGACCACCTGGTTCAGTGAGCCTTTGCTACCCACTTTTGATAGAGACTGACCAGAAACGCTGTACAAGAGCTGCAGTTTTTCTTACACTTTTTTTTTCTGTTTCTGACACATCAACTTTGAGGAAAGTACACCTTAATACTCCATTCAGTAGAATCAGGGTCGTTTACTTGTCTGCCAGTGGTTCCAATGTTCTGGTTGCTCAGTGTCAGTTTTACCAATTACACAAAACTACACGTTTTTTTTCTTTATTTGATTTTGCCGCCTCTCACAGTTTTCTGATTTCCTTGCTGCCTTGTATGTTATTTGTTGCAGTCAAACCTCTTTTATTAAGGCACTGTGATGGATCATCTGTGTCAAAAAGAGAAGTCTTGGTTCACAACACTCCTATTGTCACAACTTGGTTAATGGTCATGTGAAATGTCACCCTGTGTGTCAGTAATGAACAGTACGGCCCAAAAACAATGCTGCTGTATTTCATGCCATTTCAGTGAGAGGACCTTTTTCGTCACAATATCACTAAATAATAATAAGTTGGATTGTTGAAAAGACCCACGTAATAATATTTCCTTCTATTTGTCATTCTGGGTGTTTAATATAACAGACAAATTGAATTTTCATAGTCCAGTAAGAAAACAGTAAAAGGCTCATTAATATCAATTATCAAAGGTACGTTACAGAATATTCCTTCTTCTGACTGGAGGTCTTCTCATACAATTCCACTCTTGATTTACCTGTTAGTCTTGTTTGAATATTTAATCCTCAATCTTGAGCTGCTATATGACTCCAGGTGTGTCGTAGGGACATGAATTCTACTTCCTAAAATAAAGATTAAAAAAAGGATGGCAATAACAACTGTAAATGACTCACACAGACACGACGGCATCTGTGTACTCAACATTGCACTTTGCTGAACTCCTCAAATATTTTCTTGTCACATACAGTTTTATATGCAATCTCTAGTGTGGTCAGCTTCACTGGTTTTGCACTGTCACTCTTGCGCTCCTGCTACGCCTCCCCCTCCAATGGTGCGTCATCCTCCCTGCCATCCAAAGCGTTTGCAATATCTAACGCCATCCAGCACCAGTTTGTCCCCTTTCTGAAACCCTGGTACTGTTCTGCAGAAATTGGCATAACACCGGCAGCTAAAATATTAGACGACCCCCTTTTTTGAGCTGTTGACAGTCAAACCAATATGGTACATCGCGTCACTGCTGACAGCTCAATACTGTGTGATTTTGGCCATCTTGGATGAATGCCGGGCAATAGCGGTGGTTATATTTGTTCATGATGTAAATCGTAAGGGTTAATACCTCTGACTCAGTGGAGAAAGACACTGTGCTGTCAAACTTACCATCTTACCCAAGTTCATGTAATCTTTCTCACAGCATAGCAGGTAATAAACGTATAAGACTGCTGAAATCAGCCAGCGACCTGCTGCTCCTCTAAACTGTGCTTTCACTAAACAACTGGGCATGAGAACATAGACATTAAATGGCGTATGTTTGCATTAACGTTTTTGTTTCATTCTGTGAAAACACAATAGAGGATTGTCATGGTTCATCAACTTGAGCAATACCCAGTGGTGTCACTCTTCAGGCATGCTAATGATGTGTTACCTGTGTCACAAGTATGACATAATTTCCACAACTTGAGTATTTCCTTCATTGTAGATTATTTAAAACTATATCAACAGTTGTATTTATATGGTTTTGCACAATGATACATGTAGTTTGCTGTTTATAGTGCTTTTAGTGTTATTGCTCTCTGGTACTGATGTACGTACCTGCATATTTTTACTTTTCTTGTCATCTCAGCCAAGTTTTGTCGAGGGACTAATTCAAAGTGGCTGCTGCAATGACGCATCTTCTTTTTCATTTTTCTTTTAATTGAACACTATCAGCCCTCGCAAGACCGGGCTTTTCTTTCTCAGCTCACTTTGATCAAAGCATCCAAACCTTGGGAGTACTTTATTCTCATTCTCCTGCTCAGAATAGATAAGTGAGGCTTTGACCACTATCCTTTTTGAAAGTTCACCCACCCTGCAGGACTACCTGCTCTTCAAGGGCACAGGCAGATAACCGTGCTTGGAGACTTTAGATGACATGAAGACGGAGCACTACGTTTCCCTGTGTGATAGTGATGGCAAAAACAGAGTGTAATTGTGAACGAGGATACTCCTCAGTTGGTTACATTACAGCTGTTGGCAAACACACTGCAGTTTCCACAGTAACAGCCACTGCAGCAATTTGTCAATGCCACCTCTTTGCCCCGTTAGACTTGGATGCTTATGCGTGCGTGTGTGTGTGTGTGTGTGTGTGTGTGTGTGTGTGTGTGTGTGTGTGTGTGTGTGTGTGTGTGTGTGTGTGTGTGTGTGTGTGTGTGTGTGTGTGTGTGTGTGTGTGTGTGTGTGTGTGTGTGTGTGTGTGTGTGTGTGTGTGTGTGTGTGTGTGTGTGTGTGTGTGTGTGTGTGTGTGTGTTCGTTTGTGTGGGTGGGTGGGGGTGGGGGGGGCATGCATTGAGACATAAATGATGGATTTGATGCATCAGCCCTAAAATAACATGATCAATTAACAGTCCATTAAAGCACTTTTTTCTTTTCTCCCCCTTCTCACTAGCATAACTGAAAATGCAACCATTCCGATGTGTCGTTGTCGTTATGCCAGTTCTCATAAGCTGCCTGACAAAGGTTTGAGTCAATGTCACTGGCAGGATATACGTTCAGAGGAAGACATCACCTTAGTGTCTGCTCACAAGTTTGACAACTTAATTCCATGGCACACTCCACAGCACAGGGAAATTGCACCTGGCGCAACTGGAAAAGGGAAATGTTTACATTGTCAGCTATGATTACCATCCATCTAAATTCAGAGAGGGACCTTTTGTGAGTGAGCACTTGAAGTCTTTGAAAAAAAATGGGAAAACAGATATGAAAAGAGAGATGAGGATGTTTGATTAGAAGAGATAATACAAACATGATTAAACCCAGCGGGTCTGAGCACACTGCTGTCTACCAATAGATCACCTAGAGAGATACACAGCAACAGACTCTGCAGGAGGGATGCTTGGCGGGGATACTGAGAGACATCTTGGAATCAGACTGTAAAAGAGCAATGATGGAAATTTATCAGGGAAATTAAAACATTGTTGTATGTGGGTGAGCGAGAGGAAGTAAGTGGAGGAGGTCAGCGCATTATGATCCGCCACATGAAGATGAGACGTGAAATCATCTGGAGCATTGTCAACACTTGGTGTCAAAAAAGCTTGGTTGGATTATAATAGGGCAGCATGGGTCAGTTGGTAGAGCGGTTGTCTCCCAATCGGAAGGTTTCAGGTTCGACTCCCATCTCTGAGAGTGAGTGAGTGGTTGCTGGTGGTCTTTTGGGCCGATGGTGTAGATTGGCAACCTTGCTTACATCAGTCTACCCCAGGGCAGCTGAGGCTACATGTGTAGTTTACCACCATCGAGTAAGGAGTGAATGAATAATGCAATGTAAACCGTCTTTGAGTGTCCAGAAAAGCGCTATATAAACCTATGCATTATTGTTATTATTAATACAGTTGTTCTATGAATCACAATGGTACTCATTTATACAACATCTGGTAAATGTAGTTGTCGAGAAAAATCTGATGTCAGCAAAAGGGCCAGAAAAGTAATTTCCGCTTTGTCTATTGCAGCATTCATATCTGCAATGAATCAATACTTCTCTGCTCTTCTTTGAGGGAAGAAAAATGAAAACTAAATTTATACAGATGTTTGGCTTCATGATGGCATCCGTCTCGCTGCTTGGCAGTAATTTAATATTGTACCATTCCAGTATCCATCTGCGTCAGAGGTCTTCGTAGATGGAGACCGAACTTCAATGCATCCAATAATCTTGCATAACTCGGTAATGTCTGTGCTCTGTCACAGGCAGAGGACACAGTCACAATTAAGGAGTGAGCGCATAAACATTCATTAGCTGATATTGCACTGCTAACATAGGCTGGCAGGTAAGATGACAAATTTGCTTCTGAGCTGCAGCACATTAAACGGCGTGTAAACACACCTGCAAGTTCCTGTTAGGTTCAATTAGATGGGTAGTTTGGCTCTTATTCGTCACAGCAGAATCATGCAATCTATCCTTGTCCTGTGGGATTTCGTTGTGTTTCCCTCTGGTATTATGGCCAATGTACCATGTGCTGTCAATGAGACACAGACAACCATTCACCCCTGTAGCCAGTTTATTGAAAATGGGGCATTCTGGTATTTCATCCAATAATTCCAGGGGCGTCCTATCTGACCTGGATGGTATAGATCAGAGAACAGTTCGATCCGCTTCTCATATTCATGTGTCAAAAACCCTTTTTATGCTTCATAATTGTTATGGGAGTGTTGCGCCTTTGTTCTTCCCTCGCTGTCTATTTAAACGGCACGGGCTGAATTCGAGGCCAGTGTCATTTGGCCTCTGTTCTGGCGGCAGAGGGACTGAAGGGAGAGAATGTGAAGGTGAATTTGTGTCTGTAAGAATAGATGAGAACTTACATACACACATGAGTTACATCGCTTTCCTGTTGCTATTACTGGAAACGGTTGTTGTATTAAATCACACACTGGTCTGCTGTTAATGTTGCGGGTCAGAGTAGGGCTTGTGGAATCCTTATGTGCACGGCACTGAAGTGTCCTCGGGTAAGAGACTTTATGCCCAAACTACCATTAATAGCACTTCATCACCAACACGATTAGCATATGTCACGTCAAGGTATAGTTATACAACTATATGATTGAAATCCCTTTGTAAGAACTATAATTGACCTAAACGTTTTCTATCCCTACATCGTCTCAGGTTAGTAAGCTGTAAACAGAGCAGAATCTGTAGGACTGGACAGGACAGGAAATTCTGCGTGGTCTTGCACTCTCTCTGGACCGTTGCTGATCTTTTTTCAGTGGGTATCCCTTGTGTTTTCGCCCCTTGTCAGTCTACAGCAGTCGTGTGACTTTGTGCGCTGCTCCCATTGGTCATTGAGCTATGACTCTGTCCTGAGTAGTCCTGGATCATCGCAAATCATCAGGATCAATACATTCTAGGCTGGGATCACCCTGTTGACGTCCTGAAATATCCACATTTTATGATATGGCCAGGAACACTCCAGACTTGGTCCGGGACCAATAATACCTATCAGCTGACATCGCAAACAGAGCGGATCAGAACAGATTTCTTATCCGAGAAAAAAAATAAAATCTGTCCCAAGCAGCATGCTTCAGGGAGCTATGGAAATGTTATGGTTAATGGAGCTAACATTGGGCAAATTCCACAGAACTTGCTGGACAGGGCGCCGGTCCATCATGGCAAATCAGACAATCACTGAAACTCACATTCACACCTACAGCCAATCGTGTGCTCTAATCTACCAGACAAGTATGTGGCTCGTAGAAAGTTGGCCAGACAATGCAACAAAAGCCACTGTAGGCATTGAAATTATATAATAGTTCTACAGTGTAGACCACAATATCACTGTGCTGACCCAATTTGATGGACCATATTGATGAATAGTTGGATATGACATAATACACAAGTTCTTTCTGTGCAGCTTGTTCATTGAAGGAAAAAAGCACAAAACACGAGTTTACAAACGAGTCAATAAAAACCAAAAACGAGGTTTGCCAGCGGCAAATCAATTGGTGGCGTTCGCTCGGCAAAAAAATAAAAAAGCATCTTCCAAGCATCTTAGTGTGCACACAAACGTCAGGATTTTTCTTTGTCATGTAATCAAGATCATTCTATAAGGAAAAGGAGAAGCAAACTCTGCAAATTCCTGGAGAAAGTTGCTCACGAATTAGACATTTAGGACAGCGATTGACAGCTATTTTCTCACACGCAAGTGTGACTAAGTCCAAAGGCTCCACACCTGTATTTCTTGTCTTTTTACACTTTTCACCGCACTGCAGAGTAATGTTAATACCAGCTGCAAGTGAAATCAGCAGCTCTGGGCATGGAATTAACGTTGCAATCCAAGTCACAGAACCTGCATCAGGATATCTGACAACTTGCATCCTCATTCTTTCAAAACTCATACCAAGTTTATGAGCACATACAACCAGCTGAATGCTTTATATTTAGTATGAGTTAATAGTATAAATATTGTAGGTAGGCACAAATAATTTGCAAAATGTAAATAAAACATACAGGTTTCAATGTATAGACAAAACGTCAGATGTTGAAATTACCATAAAATGCCATTAAATCTAAAACTACTGGTTCATTAATAAAACATTGCAAAAGAGACAACAGAATCCTTGTAAACTCAAAGCTATGATTGAAAAAAAATCAGTAAAAAACTTGTGAAAGGCCAATAGCATGTCGATACGAAAAGTGTGTTTTAGAGAGTTGCTCAGAAATGAATACTTATATGAAAAAATGAGTCAAGCATGATAACTGTTTCAGGCAAGTGTTTCTCAATTTAAAATCTCCTTTGTTGTGTGAGTAAATTATGGGTCAGTGATTTATTTTCTTGTTGGAATTGATCTTGTTAGTACTGTGCTTGAAAAGACTACTAACTGCAAGTGGCCTATTACGGTACTTTCTGGATTATAAGGCAGATCTGTCGCAAAATGCATCATGAAGAGGGAGGGGAAATGGTTTTATCTTTCAATTTCTTATGTGTAGCCGTACTGTTGGTAAACCTCAGCCAGCAGTTCGCTGCTTATAAACACCATCTGTGAGTTTGTTTCTCTCACTCTTAGTTTATGCTTTTAGTTTATGATTAGCCTTTTCGTTTTGCTTTTTAATCTCAGCTATATTTTCTCTGCTTCTCATCTGTCCGTCACAAGTTTCTGAGTGATTGAGAACTCTGGTTGCTCTGTTTCCGTCTTCTGCTGCACATTTCATATTTCCGTGACTTGCTTGCAGTCTCTGTTAAACACTTCAGTAATGGAGGATTCTTTTGGGTGTGGAACTGTCTTATGATGCAAAACAGGGGTCTCAGGTGGTATGTACTGGTATATGCTGATCTACAAGTCACTTCTTAATATAGGTCGCATGACCATCCAACAGCTAAAACAAAAAGTGTGGCTCAGAATCTGGAAGAAAATATATTATTACTTAGAAAGTTCATTTATGTGTCTGACTTTAATGCTCATGGGAGAGTGTTATGTTACCTTTTGTCTTGAAGTAAATCGATAGAATTACCTTAATAATGATTTATTAGTAATCTTCATGTGTAACTTTATCGGTTTGTTGTTTGTGTTTCATTCCAGCTAAAGGACACAAAATCTGCAGACCAGAAGACCACGTTACTTCACTTCCTTGCACAAGTGTGTGAGGAAGAATTTCCAGATGTGATCAAGTTTGTTGATGAGCTGGAGCACGTGGATCGAGCCAGCAGAGGTAACATATATTATTTGACTCAATTGTCTAAATATCACTGATGCATTCAGGGCGTGTTCACATTCCCCTGTTTGTTCCGGACTGGAGTTCTCTTAAGGCAGTGGTCCTCAAAGTGTGTGTTGGGGGGCGGTGAATGGAGGAGAAAAGCATAATAGACAGGTTTTTGACTGGGCTCTCGTGTAAACGCAAAGCGGAAGATGAAGCAAATAGTTGTACTGTAACGGTGGTTAAAAAAAGGTTGTAGTCTGTTATTTCAACCAATTTATTGCAGTTTGAAAAACAAAATGTGTTTTTTCTGGTTGACAGTTGTGTGTTAGCCGGGGATGGGGAGGACAAAAAAGTTTTTTCTTTAAAACAAAAGGGGGCCCAACCGGAAAAGTTTGGGGAAACACCGTCTTAAGGGAAAATCTGTCTCGTTTGGGCGACGTGAACGAACTAACGAGCAATGTCAGTGTTCGTTTCGGGCGACAGTGCCCCCCAAAGGAACATTTTCCAGGCGGTTTGATCCGGTCTCAAAAGTTAATGTGAACACCACCCGAACCAAACGAAGGTGTGAACTGAGTCCCGGACTATCCGAAAGTAAAAACGCCGATTAGTGTTGACAAAAAGTCAGGTTTTTGAAAATACTTGATCTCAACCTAAAGCAAAGCATATCTCTTTGCTATTTACCTCTGTGTTCACAGTTGATAATAATTCACAGTTTGTTTCTTGGAGCTACTTGATAATTTTTAGCTGCCCACCTCCCACTTTTTTTTGAGGCTACATCCCAGTGAGATTATTACTGTTACTTTGGTCTCCCGCTGGTGTTGACTTAAATTCTTCAGCTCTCCCAGTGCACACAGAGTTTCATCCGCGCACTATCAAATCAAAAACCCCGATGATGTTTAGCAGCAGGGTTTTGTCAACTGGTCTTAACTAAAGAATTACTAATCAAATAACGCAGTTTCTTTTCAAACAACAGAACATAGAAAACAACAAACCCTGTGACTTTGTCTCTTTTCTCTTTGTGTCTCTGTGTGAAAAACTGTGTGAAACAGCTTTGAATTAAATGACAAAAGCCTTTTATGTTATCCACTGTTCAGCGTGTTGTTTCAGCAGCCGAGGACATTATTAAATCTGAAAACTGAATAATAATTTAGAAATGTAGAAAGACGGCTCCAGTCTCGTATTCAGTGGTGGCCATTAAGCTTCATCACCTGACACAAACAATAGCTCACTTTGGACAACAGCAGTCTGAAACGGGGTTAAAGCGGAGTCTAATGAAAACATAATTTGATATGTGGGTTGTCTTACCGCATAAAGTCGTGGTATTGCAAAACCTTATCACATTTTAACATTATCTAATTTAAAATCTGTTATATTTAACCACTGAGATCTAACAACATCCAGACAAAAACCAATACTTTTATCTCAGCTCCTCTAAAGTAATTGTACCAGTAATAGGAAAGAGAGAAAGTTGTAATATTGAACACAGTGGTGACACAGTGCTCAGGTCCATCATGAAAAGAAGATTCATGCACCACTGAGTAAATATGTTATATTTTGTTGAAACTGAACAGATGTTGGATTTAGTGTTTCGTTTTGAAAGTATTTGAGCAAGACTGAGAGCACCATGCATAAGCAGCATCTTACCTTGACAGCATACGTACCTTGACAAAGAATCAAATGTTCTTTTTTACTGGATTTGTTTGTTTTAGTTTGGGCTTTATTCCTTTCTTTTTGTTTTTATAACTCCATGGGGATTATTCAGGGCTTGGATGCTTGTTGATTCTGTAAGCACCGATTGTGTTTTATCCTTTTAGCGTTTGATCTATGTTGTGCTTGGTTCGTCTGCTCCGGTGTTTGATTCCAACATTAATCTTATGCTGGAACATATTTACAAGTTATACATTTACTTTTCAAGGAAACTCTTTGAGTCATGACTGGTATGGAGATGGACAGCGCTGTGTTTGAATGCATTTCAAGCGAGGCGCTGGTTCAAGACAAACTGTGGGTAGGGGGTATTACGGGTATGAACACAAGAATGGCTACGCAGGGAAAGCTCCCACGGTGCTGGAAGTTTGTCCAGTGCATCTGGAGTATGGTAAAGGTCAGAGGCAGACTGGGTGGTGAGAGAACGCTCGGTCTTTGTCCATGTCTGCTGGTTGTGTTTTGTGTGCGTGTCAGGTCATGCTGTCACAGCATGTTTCCTCCTGCTTCAAAGATGATTTTACCCACTGTGCCATTCCCAGCAGGGGGGGGGGGGGGGGGAAGAAAGTGTGAGGAGGAGAAAACATGGGAGGATGAAATATGTGACTTTATTGTTTGGACTCTTGTTGCTGTGAGGACTCTTGACAATTTTTATTTTTTATGGTGCTTTGATAATCTCTAGAACGATGCTCCTGTTGAGTGTTTCATTTCGTCTAACTGTACTGCGTGTCCGCAAGCCCTTAGACGAAACTCAGTACAAGGGTAGGATCAATGGAACGCACAATCCTTGGATCTTTCTTCAAGCTTTGACCACCTGCTTACTTCAAGGGCCTCAAGCTGAGTATATGTGCAACTATACTGTGTGATAATGAACCAACTCTGTATTTTGGTCAAATATTATGTTCAAGAACTCAAAACCAAAACAACTTAAATATTCAGTTGGCGCAATCACCTTCAGGTGATCTAATTAGGTGACGGGGAAAAAAGAGTGTGGCTTAAAATGAGGAATAACTTGCAGTTGGGTGTGCATTTTTATAAGGCAACCTTTTTGTGATGGTTGTGTATGAGGGAGAGAAAAAAAGTTCAAGCTGAGCGAAAGGACAAAATATTGTCAAAGGATAGAGGATGATTAAAACAGTGGAAACGTAAAGGTATGACAAACACGCAGTCAAACACAAAAAAACCCCACATTGTGCCCTTCAGGAGAATTGGCGAGTGGTGGAAATACTGAATGACAAATCTGTCAAATGTTTTATGGAGGGATAACCATTGATGGGGCAAATTTTAAGGTCTATGTTACAATCCTTCCTTTACATGCATCAGCTTTTTCACTCGAGCACCCACAAGTTTATATTGAAAAGTTTGTGTGACTAATCAACGCTGCACAGATTGGATCTGTCGGAGTTGACTCAAGTTTGCCTCTCAAATTTGCTTCCAGCGATGGTCTAAGACGCTGTCTGCCGTTTTCAGTGTAACCAAGATATTAATGTGGGACAAAGCTCTCCGCCTGGTGTCCAAACACCGCACTGTTTGGCATGCAAGCAATAGGCTTCAAAGGTGATTGCATTAATTATTTACCTCCTTGTTCTCCAGACTGTCATTCCACTGATATTTCTCTGTCATTGTTAGATAGTTGATAAGAGTCTTTGATTGCTGCTTGGGGAAGAATTCGTGGTGAACAACATAGAATATCAAAATTTCAGTTCACACAGTGCTCGTTAAAAGAAGTTGAAACCGCACCTATACGGTTTGGACACCTTTATATCCAAGGAAAACTAAAGTATTCCTGAGAATGCATTAGTCCAATAAGACTCAGAATACATGAAATATTATCATATCCATCATCCTGTTTTTCTACCACTTCAACATGTCTGCATTTACTGTGCTATCTCCATGTATTTGGCATCCAGACACACAAATCGTAATTTCTTTGTAAACTAAGTAAGTAGCTTGTTCATTAGGGGTGACCGCCATTCAGAAAGCCTTTAGACACATTTAGAGACTGCATGACATTCAGAGGTACAAACCAAAAGGGTTCAATGAGCAAAACAAGACTGGATAAAGGCAGCGGTAATGATTTGCACTGCTGTTGTAAAAGCTGCCATCTTTCGACTATGTAACACAGTGCACCTTTCCCCCACTGCTTTTCAAAGACACCCTATTGCAGTTGAGGATTCGTTCCTCCTATTTTGGCCTTTTTTTCTAGAGAGCAGCGCAGTCATTATTTCCTCTGCTATAGAGACTGTGCTGCCTCTCTGTCATTCATCTTGTATATCTTTACCTCGCTATCATTGTCTTGCTGTTTTGACTTTCTTGTCTGACTTTCAGTGTGATGTTTTGCTTTCTGTCCCTTTACATTTCTACATCAATTTATTTCCTATCTTCCTGTAATCACACATGGGCGTTGAAAGACACCAGCGGGTTCAGGCAATTCGGCTGGCTTGGCGAGTGGTACTTGTTGTCAAGCAGTTATGGAGACAGATTATTGTTGTCAATCTGGCCACTTTGTTTTGTAACTTCAAATACTAAAGGCAGTAACATTGCTCAATTGCGATGTCTTTATACTAAACCGACATTGCTGCGCAAATGTAATGCACCCAAAATGGAAGATGTGTTCTGTGTCTTTTCAAGGGGGTGTGGCCCTGAGGAGTTCTGAAGAAGAACTAATCAACTGAGATGATTCTATGTGGTTCAGTCTTTGTTTTGTAGTTTTCTCGCGCGCTCTAAGTGATGAACCTCAGGTTGAAAGTACATAGAATGAACACGACAGCCTGCGATTCACCAGCTGCCGTGCTCTTTTCGAATCTCCTCCTGTCGGTGCTCAGTATGTAGAGCAGGATTTCATCAAGGTCTCCCCATCCCCAGCCTCTCACACCATCAGTCTAGTCACACTTGTCTGTCAGGCTTTTGACCTCAGTAGGAAGATCTGAAAATTTTTTTTTTTTTCAGTTTCTTAATTTCCATACATCAGAGGATGATCTATTGTGGAGCTGTGTGTTTGCAGGGCTGCTTGTGAGTTTCCATGGCTGTGTGTTCCATTCTGACTCATTTATAGCACAGCAGGTTAGCAGTGCAATAAAAATGTGTCAATGGGGGGATTTGACCTCTACAAATATTCCAATTATTCTTCTTCTAAAACATCCTATATCTGTCTGCAACCCCTCTGGACCACAGAGGCGTTCAGGCCCCACTGCTCATAAAAATCACTCACGCTTTAACACACAAACAGTGAGAAAGCAAGAGCAGTGTTGCCACAGAGTACAATGAAAACACCCCGTCATGTTTATCGCCCACTCTGCTTGCCGGTGTACCACTTAGCAATTATTCAACTTTTTTTTTTGGGTTTGTTTTTGTTGCTGATATGTTTAAATGCAGGGGGAAATGACCTTTGCTCCTTGAATATTACAGCTGCTGCAGTTATATATTCAGTCTCCACAAATAGGTACATCTTATTCAATACAGAAAGCCTGTGGATTGGCTTGTGAAACTCCGATACGAGGAGGTCTCTTTCTCTTTTGATTTTGTCTTACACTCCTTTGCTCTTTTCTCAGTCAGTGCATCATTACTTGGCTTTAATCGTTTCCGTTAACAGACTGCCAGTCTGTCCTCCCTCCTCGTCTGAATGCTGCCCACACCTTATTCAGATGATTTCAGTTGCCTGGTAATTCACCAAGGGGACTTTATAGAAAAGAGAAAGAAATAGAAGTGGATGAAATTGAATAGGTGCAGACTTCACTGATTTTCGAGCAAATTTGTCCACGACATTGATTTTGAGTGAGGGAATCATTTAGTCTCTCGTCAACATTAAAAAAAGACTTTTTTGCCCAGTTTTATTTTTTGAAATTTCACAGGTGAAATGGTCTGTGATGAGGATTTTTTTTAAGATGAAAAAACCAAACCAAACAATATTCTGCAGTGTCTTATCATTTACATTTTTAAAAAGATTAAACGAGCATTGACCCCCCCCTCCCAAAAGAAAAGGCCAAAGCTCAACCATGTAGAGGCAATGTACTTTTAATACATTTTCAATTTACTCATACTCGCACAACTACTTTAGCTAAAGACTAGTATCTGTGAAGATGTCGATTCTTTACATTACACTTGCATGTTTCGCTCTAGTTTTTTTTTTTTTGTCCTTGGTAGTGCTTTTCACATTGGAAAGGTCAATCGTCGGACACAAACCTGTTGTGGTGCCTCACAAAGTCAAGCCAGACGATGCAAATTTTACCCTCTCAATCACAAAATCAACATCAGATCCAAATCAACCCAGCTAGACCGCAGTTTTAAATGCTGCACCCAAATGCTTTTGATGTTTTGCAAAAAATTTCTCACATTGAAAAAACAAAAAAAAAGAAGTCTAAAACTTCTGAGATACTGCTTTTACCACGTCACTGCTTTTCCATGTGGGAGAAGAGCCATGCCAGAAACATCTCGCGTCCCTTTTAAAAAAAATTTTTTTTTCATTTTTTTCAAAACTCCCCAGACTAGTAAAATGATTTCTTGCTAAAATAAAAATCTATGGTATTCCCAGTCAGTGCAAAGTGATGGCTTTTTGAAAACTGTTCTGATTGAAGCGCCGTTGGTCACAACATAATCTGTAACAGGATTTTTTTAAAGGACCAGCGTGCACTTACATTGTTAGTGCCCCAGACTGGCTGTTAGCGTCAGGAGGAGAGTCAGAGGAGGAGAACAGGAACAAGAAAATCGAGATATACAAATCTCTGGGAAAGTAAGAATAGTATATCCAGGACGAAATGATCCAGACTTTAAAGAAGGAGTTGATCATGTGATGATTACTTGATATGTGTTTTGTAGTATTTGTAGTTTCCGGAGTGTTTTTTTTTTTCTCTCTCTCTCTTAAGCCTTGTTGTTATGGCAGCATATCAAATCTTCTTTCTAAATGATGACTGACAACAAAATGAGAAAAAAACCACTTGCCTTTTCCTCTCAGCCGGCTGATTGCAAGCGAGTGAATTTTGTGTGTACGTTCAACGCCTTAACATCAGCGAGAAAAACATGCCTCTAAACTTTCAAATTAAGATGAATTGATCAACTTCTTAGAATACCTTGAGTGAAAATGTCTCCATGAACGTAGGTGCGTCCCAGATGAGACGCACAGAACAGTATGTTGCCATCAGGAAGTGAAGTTTATAACGGAAATTCAGTGAGAAGCTTAAGTGCATTGAAGTTCTTTGCCTATTTTTTTTTTTTTTTTCTTAAAGCGTGAATTAGGTTCAAGGGAAATTTGAAACTACTTAAAATTAAGCAGCTTATGCCTTTTTGTCAAGCAGGGTCTAATCTGAGTAATTTAAGCCATCTGCTGTATTCAGAGACTAGCTTAAAGTGTCAGCCATGACCAACTTAACAGGAAGTTGGGCTCCGCGTTCCCCTGCTCTCTCACCTGCATGACCCGTACACCTGTTGACAAGACCAAAGTCAACGGATGAGAGGCGTATTAAGATTTTTTTTTTTAAACTTCAACAGCCATCTTCATACCTCAAGGTTGCAGTTACTGTTTGTGTCTCATGCTCCGTCTGTACCACTGAGAAGCCATGTGCGCCATGTGAGCAAACGGCAATCATTTGCTGTCACCACAATGTATGTGACAGAAAGGGCATTGCGTTTTTATATGAATCTAATAGTCTGCAGCACGCATGGACACGAGGTAAACAGAATAATAAAAAGCCTATGTATTGAGCATGCTCTTCAGTCACTGTTTGTATTTTTTCAGTCATTGTTCATTCCCATGGTGTTTCTGGCACAGTGTGAACCCATAATAAGCCTGCTTTGCAATTGAACTGCCTCTCTTTCACTTTCCCTGTTATTTATTTATTTCTTTGCGTGCTGTCTTTTTCCAGATCCTCCCAGAACTTCAAAATAATAATGCATTTGATTGTACCTGTACTCAAGTTGTCCTGTCTCTCGTGCTTTCTTCGAATATCCTTGACACATGGACGTGTTTCTGTGTACTTTTATGAACGTATGCCTGTCTGAAAATAGTGTGTGTGTGTGTGCGTGTGTGTGTGTGTGTGTGTGTGTGTCAGTATCTGCAGAGAATCTGGAAAAGAGCCTCAGGCAGATGGAGAGGCAGCTGCTGCAGCTGGAGAGAGACCTGGAGACTTTCTCCTCCCCCGATGACCCCAACGACATGTTCCTCAAAAAAATGGCTATATCCTTTTCATATATATGCTCATGCTCACTGATGTAGTTAATTTTACTGTGGGTTTACTGTAATGAGTCAAACAGAAAACTGTTTACATAAAGAAGTTAAATGTTTACTTTCATAACTGTGGTGCTCCAAACACAGACTGAATTTCCATAGCCGAACAAGGCCAATCCTCTCATTTTAATTTGGTCAAATAAATCCAAACAACTTTCATCATTAAATTAAACATATGTGGTATAACCTGAGAGGCTCTTCAGCTTTTATCCCTTCAACTTTGCTCGGCAGAGATTTTCATTTGAGCTGATCAACATCTGAGAGCGGCCAGTGTTCTGCGTCTTGCTTAAATCCAGAATCTCTTGCTGACAGTAGAGTTGAAGCACACCATCTTCTGTTTTCAATTCTAAAGCTCTGATCACTGGATCAGCGTCTCCAATTGGCTATTCCGCTTGAGTTCTTATTGCTGTGTGAAACAAAAAATATTGTGATTTAAAAGGTAAATACCACTCTGCTATTCATTCCAGTTTTTCCTCCCTTGGCTGCGCTAACCCTTGACACGCCTGTAAAGAAACTATATGCACCCAAAAAAGCAAAACATCAAGAATATGCAGATCTCCTGTTTATCACCCCAGAGCTTCTTTCTATTGTTTCTATTGTTATTCTTATTGAGTGGAGCCCGATGCTGATTTTTGGAGCAGAATAGTTAGTTTTAAGTGTACTTAAAACTGAATAAGTTTTCCGAATCGGCAAGAATAGTTAGAGAGCGAGGATAAAAACACCTGACAGTATAAGATAGTGACAGGATGCCAGTGTGTCAGTCATTGTGTATCCCTCAAGACAAAAAAATAAGTTATTTATTATTTTTAATTAGACTGTCATTTTATATTACCTAAACCTCTAAGGTATAGCTAAACAAACTCAATTTCTTGATGTCAATTGACCGCCTGTTTGCGATGTCTCCCTTTGTTGCTGACAGCTGTCTATATTTGTCTGACAGCAGTGTAAATTATTTAATGCCTTGTGAGGTTGTTCCACTGGATCAGGTTGACAGGCATGTCTCAGGCCAGGTGTGTGTGTAAGTGTGTGTTCAATAATACACCCTGCACCTTGCCTCCTTCATGTAGTTTTGATCAATAGCCCAGGGGCTGGGGCACTGATGGCTTGTGCAGGAGTAGTTAGCAGACAACTTGAGTGCAACATAGAGGTTCACCGAGAATGGATTTGACAGCTCTGTCTTTTGTTGCTCAAGCTTCTTTTTTTTTTTAAATTTTTTTTATAGCTTTTCAATTCCTTGCAGTCACAGCGTGTCTAAGCGCTGATTAAAAACTTGAGGTTTAAAGCACTTAGTAAGTAAAAATGATAAAAGAGGTGAAGTACTGCGTCCATGGGTAACTACACAGAGGTTCTGATCGTCGGAGTGGAGTACTATTGAAAACTAAATATCAGGCAGATATACACACGCTCACTGGTTTCAACTCTGCAATAACAAATATTTCACTCAGCTTTTGTGATTCCTGCTGCTCAGTTGCATTCACCCCAAAGCCATCCATATGTGAAGTACACACTCCATACTGCGTTTATGGTTTTGGTACTTTCATTCATCCCACAGTTTAAGGTCCTCCAGCTCTGTGAGATACTTTTGCTGAAATGGCAGAAGACAGAAGTTTTTATTTGGAATCCTATTGACGGACACAGCTTGGATATGAGTTCTGAGCATTTTAAGATATGGTGTTATGTAAACATTCATGTGGCTCAGTTTGATGCAGTACTTACCTCCTGTCTACTGTCAAATTGTTTTCTCTCGCATGCATTAAATAACTTTTTTTGTTAAAACAGTAGCAAAAATATATATTACCCTCCACTTCTATATTCATTCATTAACTTAATTCTTCTACCAATATATCCATAAATGTGTTTTCTTGTCAGTATTAGTCATCTGTGTTTGTATAAGTGAATTATTTAGACTTCACTCAAGTACATGGAGTATCCTGCATGTTGAATATACTCCCAATCATCTCTGGCATAACACACGAAACAGTCCTGTCAGAGACAAATACACAATATGCACTTTTTTTTATTCTTGTGTTTTATAAAATTGACCCATATCAGTTCAGTTTGTGTCAGATTACAATAGTGAGGTGATTCAAAATACAGACAAACTCCCATGTGAATGATGGTAATATTTCTCTTTAAGCAACAGTGAAGTTAAGGAAAGAGGGTTTTTACTTTGGTGACATCTTCTTCAGAGCGTCTTCTGATGTGTGATAACGTGTTGTTATTATGGTAAAAACCAAATTTTTCACTTAAAAAGTATACGCTATCCTTAAGTAAGAAACAACAAAATGAACATAATTCATCTAAACAATTTTAAAGTGTTTGTGCCGTGAGATATATTTCTTCACAATATTTTCTGTTTTGACTTTTAAGTGATATAACTGCAGTTAGCTTTTTTCACATTTAAAATAATTATTTTACATATATTTGTAGAATATACACATAATACATATTTTGTATATTTTGCAACATTACTAAAGGCACACGCCAAACATAATAAACGTAGGATGCAACAGTGGTGACACTTAAAACAAAAAAGAAAACTGTTGCATCCTGCCTCACTTAGTGGTAAAACAAGACTGGGAGGAGAATGAAGACAGTGAGGATAAAATATAAATATGGAACGGGGGAAGGGGGAGATACTTGAGAATGAGCTGCAGTGCAACATTGCTTTTTCCTGGTAAAGGAAAGAAGCCTACAGAGGCGTAACAACACGAGGATGGAAATTTCACACTTCGCGATACTTATCAACCACAGTTCTCAGCGGTGTCTTTCTTTTTCTTTTTCTCTTGCTTTCCATCACCTGTTCAGACTTTCTGCATGTATTCCAACACAAGCGTTTGGCTTGGAAAGATACAGTATTACTGACATATCAATTTGGGGGGGGAAGTGCCTATTGAACAGAATTTACCCAGCTGTGAATAGGTAGTCTTATCCACAGCCAGATTCAACTGAGGCCAAACCTCAAATAGGTCCATCAATTGAGCTCTAATGAAGGGGCATGATAGGAACCAGAGAGGCTGCCCACACACTTGAGTGGTGCTGCACACATGCAGACACTGTTGCCTCTTATCTGCCACCAGTGTAACAATCATTAGTGAGACTGATTAGAAGGATGCATAATTTTCTGGGAAATTATGCACTGATTTTGAAATTACAGAAAAAAAAGAAGAAGGAAAAAAAGAAATTGCTCCCAATGTGCATCGCAGGCTGTAATAGCAAATAGCTTGCAACGTTAAGAAGGGGCAGACGGTGACGTGCTCTAAAAAACCAAATTAATTAACTTTGCAAATTCATGGTTTCTGGTTTCTTTTTTGTGTGATGTGTGTGTGTGTGTGTGTTTGTGTGAATGAGATGACATACAGCTGACGTCCTCGCGGTACTATATGCCCTGGTGGTTGAGGTGATGTGTTGTTGTGCTTTCACTTTAACCTTCACTTCAGTCTAACACACACACACACACACACCTCTCCAGTTCATGTTGACACAACTATTACCCGTTTGTCCCTGTGTCCTCACAGAAGGACTTTCCACCTATACCAGAGTGGTACTTTGCACCAAAACTAACTGTTATGGCAAACTAAAAGTATTACAAGGTTATTCAGATTGAAGCAGAGTTTGCAGTATTCTCTAGCTCTGTGCGTGTTGAGCTATATCAGTCTGCAGCGAGAGCCAGATCTTGATTATCTTCCTTTAGCTTTTTTAGATGCAAAGGGATATTGCCTGGAAATTCTAAACAGACACGTTTACAGGAGCCCATCATAAACAGGTTGCTGGATTTGCAATGAGCACATGTCATTACCTTCTGATATGTCGTTTTCCCTAGTTAGTTATTGTCTTGGCTCTCGAATGACACGCAAGTCAAAAAAGTGAACTTTGAGTTAATTAAAACTTTGTGGTGCTCCACAGTGAAGGGAGCACTGCGGCATTAGATGCTTTGTTTTCAGAGCATAACACATTCTTTTAGATTTTTATTTTGTTCATGTTTTCTGTCTTCACTTGGCATGACAGACACATGCACACTTTGCCAGCAGCTAGACTTGGGTCACAATGCTGCCGGCTGTTGGAGTTGTACACACTCAGTGGTCGTAACCCGACAATGTCACAGGCTCATAATGCCACCGACTGACCTCAAGCTTCAGGTCCTATCCCATAAGGGTTGAATAGGCGTCTTCAATGGGAAGTAAGTATTTCCATCAGCATTTCACCAATGTGATACTTGATTGGTTTTCCTTGACCGCAACCTCCACAACTTCAGTAAAGTTTCCCGGGAGCAGTATGATAAACTGGTAACCATGCACAGCAATATGGAGACGTTGTATCAAAACCTGCTGGAGTACTTTGCTGTTGATCCCAAGAAGACCTCAGTGGATGAGCTGCTTACTGACCTCAGCAACTTCCGTTCCATGTTCAGTGTAAGTACAAAATCCTCTATACTTACACACACAAAAAGTACTTTATAAACAACTGATTAAGTGTTCCTGTAAATGCATAAAAATGATCTTGGTTTTTTTTTTGGGGGGGGGGGGGAATTGGTAGAAATTTTTAATCAAAGAGAGAGTAGTCCAATGTCATGTTACTTGCAGTGTGATGTTGATAAAGGCTCATTTATAATTTTATCTTAAGTAGTCAGTTGTTTCATGAGGCTATAGGCTTATCTCTTAAAAACAACTAAATCTTTAAGCACAACTGAGATAGCTGAATAGTTATTGCGGATGTGAACTAGATCACTTAGTTCATCCCAACACCCTCGTTTTGCTAAAGCATGGGCGGATGAATGCATTCAGTGTATGTTCATCCATCAAAAGTTCAAACTTCAGTGGAATGTTGGGTTCTATTTGCATATTTTCCAACACTAACAACAAAAAGTAAGGACACTTTGATTCTTTGCAGCAATGTGTGTAAATTCCAAATTGGAATTGATTGTAACAGGGAACTACAAATGTCTGTCATTGACAGAAACGTGTTTAATGCTAGACTCAGCTCAGCTGCTCATCCCCCAAATGCATGTTCCTTGCCTATAAGGAACCATTTGAAATGGAAAGGATCAAGCTTTCAGATTTTCCAGTGGATTAAGATTTATTGCCCAGAAGCTTTGTTACAGCAGAGAAATAATTTGCCAAACAGAACTTTTCCTACAAATTTGTACGGTTTATTTGTAGTACAAGACTGCATTTATTCACAAATGTTCGAAAGCAAAAAAAAAAAAAAAGCTAGTGTTTTGTGATGGCTTTGGGAAGAGCCACAGTAATTCTCTTGGTGCCCAGTGGCGTAATACATCGCAGTGCACAGCCAAGTCTGTGTAGTCCAGTCTCACCCAGATATTTATGTCATCGCTGAGCTCCGTGGCCTTATCAGTCTGCTGCTACTGTGAGCTCTGGAGCTGCAGAGACCCACAGTGTTTAATCAGCAGGATTAGTGGCACAGGCCACTGGGCGCAACAGATAATAGTAGCTAATTAGCCTACTAAAGTTCATGCCCTGCCCCCAACTTAACATTTACCACACACACACAAATGGATTTCATGCCTCTTTGCTTTTTTTTTTTTTTTTCTTTCTTTCCCCTGCATAGTTATTAGTTATGTTTTAGGTCTTCTTTACAGGAAAGCTGTGTCTTTACATTGATGTGTTTTTTTGTGTGAAGAGTAGCAGTCTTATATTTTTAATGTCTTTTGAATTGACGACTTTTTCATGAAACCTGAAAATTGGGTGTCTCCATGATGATATTTTTACAGATTTTTTTTTTTCTGGTCATATGTATTATATTATAAACAGGTTGCGAAGAGAAATAAATAAATAAATAAAAATAAATAGGTTGTTTTAAACATACTGCAGTACAACATTTCCAAATGGTCCAAAGTCCAAGATTTTATTTAGTCTAGCTAAAGTTTGATCTCCAAGTAGTTATCGAATGGCGTTATGGATAAGTGTAACAAAATTATGTTTTATTTCCACAGTTTTTTCTTTCAGTAGACTAACAGAAATTCTAGATGATTCAGGGTGAACGAAAACCAACAACCTGTTTTCTCAAGGTTGTAAAGTGTTCCTGAGAATGTGATATGGTGACACAATACAATAATGACCAAAAGGCCTTGCCTAAATGTCAGAGACAAATAGGATTAGTTTCCCCTCTCATTCTATCGTAATATTATAATAATGGGCACTAAAAGAGATTTTGAAGTGACTTTTGTGATTTGTTGACTGAAGACATGTCGCCATTATTTATTTTCTCTGATCTAAATCATGGGCGTGATCGACCTGCTGTCCCTGCACGCACGCACGCACGCACGCACACACACACACATTTTATAAGTGATTGCAGAAGGAGGGTCCTTCTAGCCATATTTGAATTTAAAATGATATACAGTTGCTCTTTAATTACTATATTGGTATTTAAAAATGAAAAAAATATCAAATGCAGGCATAGATTTATATAGAAAACAAACAAAAAAAGAACTTGATTTTGAGACATAAGACACCTTTGTTTGTTTGCAATTAGTGGGTGAGTCTGCTGTTGACTCCTGGTTGTGAGAATGCAGGATGTGTGACCTTTACAATTGTTGATTTTCTTCAACATGTGAGATTCAATGTCTAAAAAAGCCCACATATGTATACCTTGCTGTAAGCTGGATGAAACAGTTGAACGGATTGCCAGTTCATTATTTATTGAGGATTACAGTGTTGCTTTGCCCCTTTTCTCCTTTCTATTTACTACGATTTAGATCTGAAAACTGAGCTGTCACACAACTTGATACGCTGCCCACTGTATGTGGCATCTGAGACTGAAGCTACACTTGCACAGTGTTTACAGTGTTTCAAAGACACAGCCTAGAAAGAAAAAAAACTATCCCAGGTGTATTGTTTTCAGTCTGGCTTTTTTATGTTATTGATCCCAGGCCTTCCCTGTACTGTGATCTTTAGCCACAACCCGAATCACACTGTGGTATGTTTGGACATAATGCAGAGCTCGAGTGCACCTTGCAAAATTAATGTATCCCATACAATGCAAAGAAAGAAACATGCTGTGTGTATAAAAAAAAATAAAAAATGCTTTACATAACAGGAACTGTTGCTTTTATGGAAAACTCATGGCTGAGGTTTGAATTTTTGTCATACCTCCTATGTTGTAACCAAACATAACAGCTAATGCTTGTGCCACTGAAAGGTGGACAAGCCAAGTGTTATAAAGACTAGCATTATATGGTCC
Source organism: Lipophrys pholis (assembly GCF_963383615.2). Lineage (NCBI taxonomy): Eukaryota > Metazoa > Chordata > Actinopteri > Blenniiformes > Blenniidae > Lipophrys > Lipophrys pholis. Next base: position 9,423,735 of record NC_137636.1, read on the forward strand.
CAATTCCCAAGGTACCTATTTATTCCCCTGTGATAGGTCAAGGCGTAAGCAGCTTACACCCTCAGCAATTCGTTCAAATGGTCACATCACGCTGACATATCTTGGGAAAAGCCAAGGCTAGGTCAATGAACGCAGGCTTACAGTAAATCTCAGCATCGTAACCTCTCGGTCAAATCTGTGTCAGCATTTACCCTGCTGTGCCAAGGCCCATGCTAATAGGTGTGTACTGTCTCTAGACCACTGCCCAAGGCGAGCTGAGCCTTGAACTGTGTGTATCTCGCACGCATAATATGTGTGCGTGTGCATGTTTGTTTGTGTTTGTGCACGGCATCTGGTCGTGGTGATTTTATGTTATCGGAAAAGCTCCTTATTTATTTATTTTTTTTCCCCACACATCCAGACGTACACACAGAGAAACATACACACTTGTGCACACACATACAGCATGTTCAGTCACCCGTAGGAAGGAGACCCAGGGCGAGGCCGCGCATCTGACAGGAATCCAATTGAGCGTGTCTAATGGCGGACATCCAGGAGAGGCGGAGGGCGAAGCAGACCTGTAGTGATGAAGGAGAGCGGAGGGCAATTTCCTCAGAGAGAGCTGCGTCTCTCTCTCTCTCTCTCTCTCTCTCTCTCTCTCTCTCTGGCTCTCTCTCGCTCTCTCTCTCTCGCTTGCAAATCTCGATATTCCAGTAAAATCTAATGTTTTGCTGTCAAATGACAATAATCATATAGGTGTCATCTTTCAAGATTTTCTCACTATTTCTTTCTAAATCTGTTGATATAAACTTCCTTTTTTAAAAAAACATTTTTAGTGTGCTTGCTATCGTGGTTGAAGATAAATCTCCTGCATGTTCCTAAAAATTAGCCACTGTATTAATTCAATTGAAATCTTCTTGATCCTGTCTTTTCCTGTTTTTGTGAGGTTTAAGGGTAATTTTTCCTTTCATACATACATCCAAAGTTAAATTTCATTAAAGAAATGTCAGTTTGACTCAGGGTATATTAAAAGGGGTCTGGGTTTAGGGTGGAAAGAACACTGTTTGATCGCTGTGATATGACAAGTTGTCCTTTTCACTTTGATAATTAAATTTGACTTTTTAATGGGAGTACTGCTGGATCACCATAAAAAAGGAAAGAGCACTAGTTTTTAGGGAGTTCACATTCAACGTCAATCATGGTGCAACCTGAAATCATATAATTGTTCCTTTCAGAAAATATATTTTGTGTGGGAAGCCTTGTTCCGCTCTTCTTCCTCCTTGTTTCTTCCCCTAATTTACTCGATTGGATGCCATTAAGAATGTAGTCGTTTGTGATTCATTGGTTGCCATGAGCAACCCACCGTCATTCCATCAAATCAAAGTTAATTTTGTGAAGTAGTTGGTTTCATTTAAAAATAGTTTTAAAAAGAGCTCTCTGAATAGCTTCAGTCTCAGTCATTTGGCATTCATCTTCACCCTCTCGCTTTCTTCAATGCTCTTTTCTCCTCTGATGAGTGCGGCTCAGTGGGCTTATGGGAATACCAGTTATGTTAGATGCTATTGTCCCTTTCGCAGTCTACTATCATGTAAATGCACTCAATAATCCATATTGTCAAAATACAACCGTGTTAAAACATTTAGTCTATTACATAGAAATACTTATAGTTATCATTTACAAATTATCCAGCTAGTGACAAACCAGTATGGTAAATCCTACTTCTGATCGCCGATAACACAAAGTAAACCAATCAATTGTTCACTCATAACTATGAACAAAAAGAAATAGAGTGATTCTGCCATTTCTTTATTTCTTTATTTTTAAATTTCCTTCATGTTTGTATGGTAAAACTAATTTGATTTACTTCAGTGTAGCAGCCCCACGATACATGCTTACAAAGTAGCTGAGAGTGTGGCAGTTCCAAATAGGATATTGGCTGATTAAATCCTTGGCTTTCACTCACACTTTGCTTTGTTAAACCTTTCACGTGTTTCCCTTCTCTAGGGATCTTCACAAACACATTTTGCCAATAGCAAATGTGTTGTCTTCCTTCTCAGTTCTAAAAATGTCCACAGTGATGTGACATATGTGGCCAAGCACAACACTTGGAAGAATCGTCTCTCTGTGGGGAAGCAATCTACTGTATTGCACAGGAAAGAAATCCTGCTGCCACCTACTATTTCGAACATCACTGCTTTGCTTGCAGTCACAGGCCTACAGCGAGTAATGGTGGCTAACCTACCTGCAGTACTAAGTAAAATAAATAATAAATAGGATTAAAGTACCAAAGGTGGGTGGAGAAAAGTATTTTACTTTGAAGTATAAAATTCTTCATTCTCTCAATCCTGATCAATCATCCCTTTTGCTGGAAAGTGATACTCTGACATGAGGCTGCCACTACAATACTTGAAATGCCAGTTGATTTGACAGTGTTTACTAGTTATTGTATCTGAAACTCCCATCCGTCTGTTCATCATCTTATTTTGGGACGCAAGGTGCTGGAGCCAATCATAGCTGACTATGTGTAAAGGCAGTGTACATCCAGGACAGACGGCCAGTAAATCAGTGTAAATACTGTCCATTTAGAATAACCAATTAACTTAAATTCTGTGGGGTTTTTTTTGACTGTGGGAGGAAAGTTGATTAAGTAATTTTTGGATTAATTAATACCAAAAAGAGAAACAAATGGACCCAGACTCTTCTAAATGTGATTTACGAGTTACCGAATTGCAATAATGTCTTGAGAATATATTAATAACCCAGAAAAGGGGTTAAGGGGATTGTATTGAATTCATAATTTAGTGGCAATATATTTAGGCACTCATGTTCATAGCTGGCTTTAGGGAACACGGGATTTGAGCACAAAGAGCAATCAAGCTTTGTCACGATGTGAGTCCTGTATACTGTTACACCTCTATTTGTAATTTTGTAGTGTTTATTCAAGTTGCCATTGCTCTGTATTTTAAGTAGCTGTTGGTGTTGGACTTCACTGAACTGTTTAGACTTGTAGTAGACTATATAATTTTCATCAAAGGTCACTTGTAGACTGAAATAATAAGAGGCTGCCACTCGACCTCAATGAGTGACCGCCCCTCTTTAGTGTGCCACTGTCGTACGTCATACCCGACAGTCCTTGCGCTGTGTGTTTCTGTCCACATCGTGTCATGTTGGTTTGGCATTTCCATTCTTCCGCTGACCTGCCAGTCAAGCCGGGCTGTGTGAATAAAGGAGGAGGAGAGGAGTTAAGAGGGAGGAGATGGGTGTTTGATGAAAGCCCAGACTCGCCGACGTTAAGTGACTGGCTATTGATCAGGATGACAATCATGCTAGCACTCTATTAAATCATATGCAGCCTGTCCCTTGGCTGGAGCATTATTGAGCTATTGACATCATCATAGGCGTTCCACAAAAGGAATTGTAGTGCCTGTATCCATTACAGGCTGATGTACAATTGATACTACACCCAAAGACTGATCTATCAGCGAGACCGACAATAAATGGTTGCCAAGACAACTTTTAAAGTTCAATACATTGGATTCTTCACACATAGAGACACCCCAAAGACCTAAGAACCAGTACTGATGTTGATAAATACCCACTACTTTTGCGTCCTTGTTTGTTTGTTTTTGAAGCCCATAGTGATTGTTTAAAGTTGCACATTAACATTGCATCCGTTCCACCGCAACGCAAATTCCAAAATGGACACATCGTCCATCCATCTCGCCTGTTGTTTGTGTTGGCTTGTGTTTATTTTGGTTGTGATGAAGACACACAATTACAAATGCCACTAAAGCAGATCCTGGGCATTTTCTTCAAAAGAGTTTTATGTGCAGTTTGGTTTGCTTCATCTAACAGTGAAGGCTGAGTTAAAACTTCAGCTTGATTTGAAAGATTCAGGCAGTGCACAAAACCCTTTTCTATATCCCCGTTCTGATTGTGATTCAAGTATTTGCCCTGATGCACTTTTTACAGGACAGATAGTTAATGGCAGATGAGCCCGTACACATTTGAAGGTTCTTATGAAAATATTACATAAGACATCCTTTCTTTGGCACCACAACTGGGCTTTCCAGAATTTATTGTGTGGAGTTAGTTCGCCATTAGTTCAAGTCATGACTGTAAGTTTAATATATTAATCTAGTTCTATTATCCTCCTTAAAAAAAAAGAATATTGCTGTATTGTTATTAGCGTTTAAATGTATGCTTGATTTTTGTACCACAAGTGTCCAGCTTCTTTATGATATTTGGCATTTAATAATTTCAGCTGCCAATCTTTTCACCCACACAGCATTACATGTGAACAGCTCTCACCATCTACTACACTGCCAGTTTCATGAAAGGACAAAGTTCACGCATTATCCACCAGGTGATGCTGAAACGGTCTTCCTGACCTTAACTCACACCTTAGAAACATCTCCTGAGTTTAATGGTGCCTGATAATGATGTCTGTTGGGTTTGACAGCAGCCTTTGATTTTGACAGGCTCCACACTACTATAATTAACCCCACTTAGCAATCCGTCATGTCTTCTCTTGTTCTCTATCTTTTTGCCACTTTTTTAACCCCCCCTCTTTCTTTCTCTCTCTCCCCACAGCAAGCATTGAAGGAGAACTTCAGGCGGCGGGACTTAGAGGAGAAACAGAGGAAGGCACGGGCAGCAAAGGAGAAGGCAGAGCGTGAAAAACAGGAGAGACAGCAGAAAAAAAGAAGGTTGCTGGAAGTCAATGCAGGTAGATTTTCTTTGCTTGCTAACTTGCATAGATAAACTGTTTACGGAGAAGTGTGCAGTAATCAATTTTTGGTCTAACCATTTAAGAGATTATTCAAAGACAACGACTCATTTATCAAACAAAGGAGACTTATTTTAATGATTATGCAATTCACGATATTTTTCAAATAACATAAATCCACTTTTACCGAAAAGCCTTTTGTGCTTGTTTTGATGGATGGAGTTATGAAAGAAATTATAGAAATACCCAACGTATTCATTGCTGGAGCATAATGTACATCTTTATATTTCCCGTGAAGATTAACATTCAGGTTACATCACTTCTGTCAAAATTATAGTCTTTGCTCGTGTTATTTCTTGTCCATTAACCTATCAAATGTACCTGACAGGTATGAAAAGCATACAGAATTATATGAGTCACGTACCACACTTTAATACAGTTTATGCTCCGTTATTTATTGGTTTCCTTCAATCTATGGACAGTCCATCAAGGTAAGATCACTGATGTGTGCAACTCTGCAGATTTTAACTTCATATTTCAGTAAAATAATTCACTTGTTATTGAGTTTAGGACACAAAGTCCGCTTAAAATACTTGACTTTTAATTTGGATCTACTGGTTGGATGACAGAATTTGTCACTTAAACTTAAACAATGGGGCACAAAGTCTTTCTCCTTTTGGGCCATCATCCCAATTTGACCCCGGTCTTCCACATTAAAGGTCAAAACTTAATCCAACATGCTACCATACCATGTAAAAACACAAACATTCTTAAATGGGAAGAACTGAAGTCAGTCAGTTTTTCAAAAATTATCTTAATACGGCATTTATTAAAGAAACATATAAACATGTTATAAATGTTTTTCAGGCTAAACTAAATCAAGTCAAACCGTTGCTTAACTTTCAGCGTTGATTTGAATTTATTGTTCAAGACAGCAGGATGTTAAGACAGTAAATCATATGAAAAAAATATGCAAAAAGAAAATGGTCATATGTGATTCGACTCTCGCCCATAGTTAGCTGAAATTTTCTCCAGCACCCTGTGACCCCGAATGTTATTAAGCAATATTGAAGATGGATGGATGGATGAACTTTATCGATTTACTAAATCTGATTCTTTCTAGCCAGTTTTGCCAGGCTCAAATCCTTGGTTTGAATTATCTCCTTGCAGGAATTGTTCCTCTAACATTTAGTGAGGCCCAGCTAATGAAAACATTAATAAAAAGAGGCTGTCTTTTCCTACTTTCTTTTTAAGTGAACAAGAATGTTGAGAATCAGAAATGGTATTATCAAAATCCATCAATTCCGAAGGTATGCGGGGTAATCAGCAGAGAGCCTGTATCGAGATTATCCTCATTTCAAAAATATCCTAATGTTGTCAAAAAGATTGTCATAAAGCTGTTAAGATGCTTTCTGGACATGGAGTTAAAAAATGAAGATAAGTCTCTAAAGATTGGTGTTAATTGTGGAGGAAAAACACATTGAGGGACTTTCAAACTCAGGTGGAACAGTCTGGAGTGGTGCTTGCAGGCCGTTTCATTCACTGCACACCAATCGAAGTACAGCTCTGTGGAAAAAGGCCAAGGAGGACACCATGACTGAAATCCAGGCACAAAATTATGTTTTGCAAAAACCTTCATAGATTCCTTCCAAGACCATGTACAATGGGCACTTTTTTTTTGTGAATCAACTCATTTATTGGAGAGAAAGTTATATTTATAGTCCACCCTATCTACTCTCAAACTTAAAGTTAATGTGAATCATTGTATCTATTCTCCAAGGTATATTGGAGAGAAGTGCATTCCACTGTGTCAAACAATCTAGTTTAAGGTGAAGGTCTTCAGCTAATCAATAGGTCATTGACTCAAACCACTCAACTAGAAGGAAATGGCTTATTTTTTAACCTATTCAACATGTCATGAACAAAATTCAATTGGAAACCTTGGGAGAGTTTATGACTGCAATTGCAGAAAGGGCCCAGCAAACTCATGAACTTGAATGCATGAAAGAAGCTCCTGCAGACAGGTCCCAGAATCCCTTTGTTGAATAGGAGGCATGTTTTTAAGCTGTCATGGCTGCGAAAGATTCTGGAACCAAATATTATTGAGGGGTGGCAACAGTTGTCGTTTTGCTGATCTGTGACAGTCAAAATTCACACGTCTTCAGCTGCTTCTGTTCCAGATGCAACCAACGTGAGGCAAATGGCTGTTGGTGGCAGTGTTGCTGCTAAAGATGCAGTTTCGTGGTTGGACCATATATCTAAATAGCTACACAATATGTAGCTATTGCTGGAGGTTTTATGGAGTTTCAGGACCATGATTTGATATTTGAATTGACCCACACTTGTGTCCGTGTCATTTGAGTGAGACCAGTCAGTACCATCTATACAAATAGGAGGTTTTTCCCTCTTTGTGTAATGTTGTCATGTAAACATTTTGCAGCTGTTTAGGCCTCTTCGATGCATCTGACTATATTGATCTAGTGCTTTTCCCAAATAACCCTACATGTTGTCCCCCTCCACTATGGCATAGCTTGAGCGATATCTCTATTTACTGCACAGCTCTAAAGAAGGCACAATCTACCTTATGCCAGGGAATCTGCCTCGAACAGCCAGTTGTTTTTTTTTTGTTTTTTTTGTTCAACAGTGTTGCCTCCAGCCCCACTTCCAATGCCAAAGCCAAGATTGGCAGAACAGTTAAGCTTGGCAGTCCGTGCATTGAACCAGCATCTATAGTGAACATGACTTTGCCAGCCACACTAGCACTTCTGTAGATGTTAGAGTGCAAGACCACAACCAGCATGGTGTGTCCAGGCCTAAGTACTACTCTGGGGGTGCTATCTAGCCAAACCAAGGCCACTCTTGGCAAAAACATAATATAAACCACTCCCTTTTCACATTTCTCTGATTTGAATAGCTTTCAGTCGTCCCCAGTTACCATAAATTGCCTGAAATTTTACAGTTCTGGCTCACCCACTCAAAGGGTTGTGTCAATTCAAAATTAAAAGCAACTTCCATGGACAGGCAGTGCCCGGTGCAATATTCCAGCCGAATGTAACCTATTGCATCTTACCTTGTCTTGTTGTGATTTTAATAATATCAAGAATTGTTTGTATTGCACCTACACCGGGGAAACTCAACATCAATACATAAGTTATTTGGCTATGGTTCAGTTGGTAAAAGTGGATTTCCTCTCAATTGGAAGATTTCATGTTTGATATGTTCATATGTCGAACGGTCCTTGAGCAAGACACTGAATCCCAAACTGCTCTCAATGGGTGGACTGAGCACAAAAACGATAATTACAGCATCGTTATATCAGAATGCTTCTTTATGGAAAACCTGTGGAGGTATTGGGTTAAATCGATGCAAAACAATTAAAAGAAATACTGAAAAGGAGACCTGGTTTCATTTTTTAAGAGAGCTGTGGCTTGAGAAGAAATTCAACTTGTAGCAAGAATGGCTTGAAGTTGAGTATCTTATGCGTCTTGGACAGAGGAAATCAAAATCCAGACTACAATCAAATGAAGAATTAGTTTTTTACTAAGTAGGCCCAAAACAATTTGAAAAGAATGATGAAAATCCCCTCCATCCAAACAATGACAACCTAAATAAATCACAAAGGTTTAGTACCTGCTTTTGATTATTGCATTGAAGAGGGGGCAGAGTTGGTTAACAATTTGATTTTGAACCTAATTCACATCAGTTGATTTTCACTTTTAGATTACGTTTCTGTTCATTTCTGACAGAATAATTGCAGCATATCTGACTGGCTTCAGCATTGTAAACCAATAAAACGGACTTCAGTATTCTTTACTGGCACAGAACACTCTGTGTCCTCATGTGAATTTGAATAATTGATGACTCAGATTGACAACTTGGAGGGCCCCCCACCCCCCTTTATGTGTGTGTTTGTGTGGTTTGGGTAGTGTTGCTCTGCAAACTTTTCTGAAAAGTAGTTCAAATGTAGGAAAACCATACGAATGAACCTGGGCCAAATTTTTGTCAGAAAGGCTTATACAAATGTGCCTGGAGCTGGAAATTTATTTAGATATGCTCAATTTAAGATAAAGCTAAAGGCAAACTTGGTGACATCTCTAAGAAGTAAGGTTTTTGGCAAAACACACACACACACACACACACACACACACACACACACACACACACACACACAGATTGTTCAAATGAAATGAATATGTTACAGAGAATTTTTGCTCCCGACTCACGGCAGGATTTACTCGCTCACTCTCATATGCTCTCTCTCACTCTCGTCTGTCTCTCAGCCTATTTATTAACTAAAGAGCTTTCTCTTTGTTTGTCGGGGAGGATTGTCCTCAATGGAGATTTTCTGTGTAATCATCTGATTATCCATCAATTCCCTAAAAAGCCCCAGAGAGACTCTGTATCCACATTATGCTGAAGGGCACGGCAATGAGACAGGGGAAGGGAAGTGGGGGGGGGGGGGGGTTTCTGGAGAAATTGATCAAAATAAATTTTAGCTTTTTACCTGCTGCAGGTATTTGGTTTTAGCTTCAGTCGCTAATATGTTCATGAAGCATGAGGTTGTACTATTATCTTCCTCTTTTTCCTCCACCTTTTCTTTTTTCTTTTTTTTTTTATACCCGTCAGAGATTAGGCTCCAACCCCCCCCCCCCCCCCCCCCCCCCACATCATATGCAGCCTTGTTTTGCCATTGGTTGTTTCTGGCAGTTCCAGAGAACAGAAGCGTCAGCTTGCATCCATTTGCATAGAACCCTATGGAGATTGAAATTCAGATTGAATAGGTGTTTTTTTCCCTTCTCCTTCTCCTCTAGCTGTGCCTGGCTTGTGTATGACAAATCTGTTGCATTAACTCCCAGGGTAGGCCGAGAGCAGGAATGTTTGTGAAGCGACAAATTACACATCAGAGTTTTATTTAACATTCCCTACATGGCTACAAGCGATGAACTATTAAGACATCAAATAGAAGAACGGCGAGAGATGCAACTCTGCATGCAAAGATGCTAAATGCATCGGAGGACCATGGAAAAAAGAGTGATGAAAGAAAATTGGTGGAGAAATAGGAGTTTGTCTGAAAATATGTACATTTTCGTGAGAGATTTTTTACACTGATGCTGTAGGTGAAGGTTGAGGTTCTGAGCCATGCATTGGTTATACAGTAGCGCTCACATGGTTCGCACTTGATTCCCTACTGTTGTTTTTATTTTCACTGTCGTTATTGGATCACTGGCTGCAAGGAACCCAGAGTTCTATGCATGAAATTTTTGTTCTATGTGTGAGAGCCGTGTGATTATCTTCACATCATTGTCAGTTGAAATTCATGTAGGACGCAGAGATGGACTCCTGACACTTGTTTATACAAGGACATTCAGAATGCCTCGTCTTGTTTACCAGACTGCAATTGAACGGTAGTTGCTGACATCTGCATCACGTCATACACTGACATGTTTGTCTCATGTCATTTTTACACGCCACTATGACATGCTGCGGACCAACGCTGACTGCTTTCCATCCTTGATTGTAGAAAATATGTTATTTTAATCACAAACGAAAAACTGCCTTAAGTGATCAAGGCTGAAAGATTTCTTTCTCCAACGGTCATATTTCCTCTAAATATCGCAAACTGCGTCCCTGATCTTTGCAGTCTAGTGCAGAGGTCTGCAACCTGCGGCTCAGGACCCGCTTGTGGTTCTTTGACACTTCTGTAGTGGCTCCCGGAGGCTTTCACTAAATTATAACTTAATAAACAATTTAGCTTGATTTTATTATCTTTACACACCAGAGTCATTCTTAAATTGACTATCTCTTGGATGAAAAAAAGCTTTTCACAAAAGGCAAAATAACTAAAATAGGAAAAAAATGCTAAAAATACGAGAATTTAAAAAAAGAAAAAAAAGAAAACTGCCAAACTGTGTAGAAAAGAGATCTAATCTTTAAATTAGATAACATGTACGTCCTTTCTTTCTGTGGCCATATGAGTCTATAACTCCTTCATGGAAATAGTGTTTGCTGTGCCTTTAGTTCATTTCATCAAGTCTGTGCTAATATTAGTCACCGCTAATTATTTTAGTCACCCTGTACATATAAATATTTAAAATTACTTATTTGATTTTGATCCGGTCTTATTTGATATTCAACTTTCTTTCTATTTATTCTCTGAGGAGCTGTGCTTGAATAAATTCCTTAATATTTTGTAATTATTGACATTAGTACAAAATGTCAAAAATGCACGAAAAGAATTACGAAACTTCTAAAATCAGATACTGAAATGGCTGAAAATGTAATCGAAATGTTTACCAATCCTAAATTCTATTTAAAACATCAGAAATGCAACATACAGTGTGTTTATAATCTGTGTTAGCCTCATTTTAAAGATTCAACATTTTTTGCGGCTCCAGTTGACTTTGATTTGGTGGAAAATCAGAAAAGTGACTCTTTTGGTCATAAAGGTAGCAGACCCCTGGTCTCGTGCAAGAATGAGTTTATGTATAATAATGTAGCATGCATACACACTAATTGAGTTTCTTTTGTTAATGCTCACATGCAAAGAACAAACTTATGAGAAGTGTGAATGGTAGTACTAGTTTCATTTTGGTATACTCCCACAGTTTAAGTAACCTATCCAAAAACACTGCAGTAGTACTGCAATTAACTCGGCTGCTTCTTTCAACGGCCTCAAAACAGAGGGCACACATGAACATGACCAAAGCAGTACACTGGTGTCATTTATCTACAGTACTCAAACAGAGCCAATTTATCCTTAAAATCACCTTCACAGTAGGTTTTGGAAAATTATTTCTGCACGGCCCACAGTTTTGTTTAAGGTTTAAAAAAAGAAAAAAATACACATGTGGAGCTCTTTTGTCTGAACCAAATTAAAGATTTTCAATATTAAAGTCAGGCAAAACTTGTGCTTTTTCCCTCTTGAATTAAATTTTAACAGCAATTATCAGTTTTTTTCCCTCCCTTTCTTGTTTTTTTACTTTGTAACCTACTTAGATCAAGTCAGAACCCCGAGTGGGAGTCCTGAGCCTCCCGGAGAGAAACCATCCTAATGAGCTGCCATTCTCTTTATGTCTATTTATTGTGTTTTCTGTCACCAAGACACCACTGCTAATACATGGAAGTTTTATTTAATCTTACTTTTCTTCACCTAACACCATTGAAAGGGTGCTCAGAAATGAGTTGCTTGAATAATGTATAGCTCGTTATGATATATGGTACACTTTGTACATCCTTAAACACCATTTAGTGAAAGCCTTCATTTCTTCAGCTCAAAGTCTCAGTAAAGTCCAACAGCACCCATTCAAGGGAGAGAAAGTGGGCTGACCAACTTTATTGCACCATTTGTCTTCTAAGAGTTCAGGGGTACACAGTGGTGGGCCTGCATTCATTGTACTCAGGCATGTCATTTAGTCTCCTTAGCTTTTCCATCCCAACCCAATTGACCCGGTTTCTAGCCTGGCTCCGGCCCACCTCTGCTACACACTGCCACCACTGGGTCATTGTCCTGATGATAAGTGCCACATCCTGTTGAGTGAAGAGGTGGGAGACATTTAGTCTGGGTCTGAATAGAGGGTGGACATCGGCACACAGACAGGCCGCTTGTCCAGACAATGGGAAATGCCACTGTGAACAGGCCCTGATTAAATAGATGGTGATTGAAGTTTCACTTCAGACAGGAGGATAACTATAGCTTTTCCCCAGAGGTGGAGGTTCATTGTAGTCTTGATTCTACTCCCGGAGTTTGTTCTTTTGTTTTGTGGTAGAGTAAACATCTTTTTTTTTCTTTTTTTTTATTTCCTCGTTAACCTGACCTTTACTCTTGTAGTACATCTACATTTGCACTCCAAACTATACATTTTCACACTTGTTCGGTCTCCCGTCTAAAGTGGGAGGGCTGTTAAATATGACACATCTTATTACAGCTTGTTCGCTTCTACGTTCTTAATGTGGGAAATGTATCGGCATTGTGAAAAAAGCTGCGAAGGTCAAGGTGGGCCCCATTCTTTAAATGGACATCAAGTGAAGTCTCGACTGGCTTCCAAGAAAGTCCTCAATGCTGAGGTATAGCAACTATCTGCGAGCACATTGCACACCTGTCATAGGAGCTCTAAATTCCAGACAGCACAATCAGAAAAGTCACACAAATTGTGCACATCAAAGCACCAATCAGTGGCTCCGTGGTTGGAGCTGGATACCACTCTCAACTGTCCCGTCCTTCTCACCAGTCTTTATTCTCTTGCCACATTCCCCTCAACGCCAGCCTTCACATGCTGAATGACTGTTTCAAGCCCATTTCACAGCTGCTAGCTTGACTAATATTCTGCTGCCATGTGTTTCTCTGCCATTACTGTCTATGTGACACGTCTGTGATCTCTCCAAGTTTGGGAGCATGTGGGTGTGAGTTTATAAATATGTGTTATAGTTTTTCAGTGTTCGGAAGCACCTCTTGTCTAAATTCTTTAAAGGATTTTTCTGTCTGGGTCGCTCTGAATTGCTTTTGATTGATGTGTAAAATTGGACTGTTTTTGCTCCCATATATTCCTGAGGCGGGAGATCTGAGTGGGTTTCGTTTTTCCTCTCCTCCTGAGGCACACAAAACGTTTCATGTTCTTGTGGGTTGGAGTCAAACGGAGTACTACACATGAAGGCACACACTGCAGGTTGCAATAGATTGATCTGCTCCTCTCTGCTTGTTTTCTGAGCGCTTTTGGTCCTCTCCTATGTGTGTTGTGGTGAGCGTGAAGCTTGGCGCCTGTGATGAATTGCCATAGCAGTGAAGACAAATTTGGACGTTGAGGAGCGTTGGTTTTGCTCCGAGTTTTTTGCTGCCTCTCTGCTTCGTGTAATGATGAAGAACCGGGCCCGTATCAGGCAGGGGAGGAGTGCAACTGTTGCAAATGAAAAGCAGACGAACGCATGCACACATTGGAGCAGGCAGACATGAAAGCGAGTCGACATACATCCACTGCGAGCGCGGTATGTATCCAGGTTTTTAGTGTGAGCGTCACTTTAGCATCACCTTCTACAATGGAGACCCTCTAAAATCAGAAGCACGTGGAGCAGGAATGTAGTCACTGCAAGACAGGAGAATCAAATGTTGGTTTGAACGCCCCTGAGTACGTCCGATGATTTCTTCCGTACAGTATTTCTTGTCTCAGAATCTCTGACATTTGATAAGAGCCGTCCAATCTGGTTGAATAGGATCAAAATCCACTGTACACGTTTACTTAATAAAATGTAGCCTCATCAATGTTTTGTCACCTATTATAATAATCATTCATGTTCAGGTTTTTTTTTTTTAAGTTGTACATTCACACACAAGTCATATACGTTGAGATGGTGTATTTGTTCTATAATAGTCTGCTCCTTAAACACCTTTTACGTCCAACGCCAGCCACACTCTTTCAGTCTTTTAGTCTCATAGTAGAATGAATCAATATAGTAGGCTGAAATTTGACCAAAATAATGTTGTGTGGTCATTCTGTCTTCAGGTTTGTTTGTTTTGTTGTTTGTTTTTTTTAAACATAAATGAAGTAAAAAATTATGAAAATGTAAATGCATAAATTATATTAATAATATGTCAACATAAATGCCATGTTTTTTCATTTTTTGTGAGGGTGAAAGTCCTAGTCTGAAATTTGCACCTGTGAGCAGTGGAAAGTCGGATTTTCTCTCCTTTTATCTGTGATATTAGCATTATTTCAATTGTTGTTTTCACAAATACTCATCAATAGCCCCCCCCCCCTCCCAACACACACACAGTGAGAGCTGTGCAAACACCTCTTTGTTTGACACTGCAATAAAAACTGTATGCTCCATTTAGAAATGATTTATAGCACAGTTGTTTTATTAGATTGGATTAGCCAATAAACTTCAAAGTTGGTGCATTTGATTGTAGAAACAATTACATTTGGGATGCTCCTCAGGCTCAGTCTACCCTAGTCAAGGGCAACCTTCTGGTTATATACACTGTTCCTTTAAACCGGTGCCTCCTCTCAAGCCATTTCCCCTACTTTGCTGGGCAGCATCAGGGACAATATCACCTATAAGTGATGTTTCACAAAAAGAAACCTGTGTGCGTTTTAAGAAGTGAAGACGGTTGGTCAAGCAGAGGTCCTGGGTAGTGTCACACGGGTCAAATGCGAGTAATAGACATTTATAAATATTTTATTTCTTTTCTTTTCGGCATGTTATTGCTCCAGAGGGAATTTTCAGGTCAAAATCAAAGAGTAAGAGAACTGCACGCAACCTTAATCAGACCAATGTCCTCTTCACCTTTAGTAAATCAGTGGTGGGACTTGGCAGTCACGCCATGCCTGAGTGTGCACCTTGGCTCATATTTGAAGCCAAAAACGTTTAACGAGATTTTTTCGGATTTCATACTTAAACATACCAAACTTATACATGTTAAAATACACTGCACTGTTGAATTGCGTAAGCCTTTTGCCTTCATACTATTTGTTGCATGTACATGGCTGTACATGGCAGTGTTCGGATGGAAAGTTTTTAATGCTTCTCGCATAACTTTTGTACTTTATTTTTTAAATGTATTTTCAACAATGAGCAATCGCATCACATGTTCCTGCCAGTGGAATAAGACATGTGAATAGCCTTCAGCATTTGCAAAATTCAAATGCTAAAGTCCCAAATGACCCGGGTTAAGTGGCACACAGCTGTTAACATTTTCAAGGTAGCTGACAAAAACTTAAAATCTGAAGGCAACTCCGAAGCAACTTAGAAAATGAAACACCTACGCTCATCCAGTCGCATTTGCATGACAAGCAGAGTATACACTTTTTATTGAAGGTGTGCGTTGTCCCTGAACATCCCTACATCGTATATCTGCTGGCTATTTCACGGCTGTTTTCACTGCGTATCTCTGGTCAAGTCTGTCATTCCGCTTCAGGTGGCGCGGCAAGGTTATCCCAGCTCCATCAACACCAAACCGCATTCAAACGTCTTACATGAGCATTACTTTTGACTATATATATATATATATATATATCGACCATACATCTGCATATTTAAAGTTGCTTTGCATCAACAATCCAAACAAAAAGTTAAATATGTGTTTTCCGTCAAGCCTTGTAAATATTGAGAACGATGCTCGCAGGTTGGATTGTCTCTTGTAGTTTTTAAAATTACACTATAAAGTGAGGCGCATTATGGAACCAAATAACAGGACTGCAAACATCAGACTGCACCTTCAAATACTTTTTGGCTTTCTGACATGTGCATGACTTTATTTTCTGGATCCTCGTTTCACCGTTTCTTCAGGATGTCACCATTGAGCAATGTTGTTTAACTTGTCCTCCGAAATGTTGCAAACTCCATGGTATACACCAATTTCAAAAGAAAAGGGAATTCATTTGGTTTGGATACTTTACTTTTCCCTTTTTCCTGTAACATCGACTTTTTTTTCCTCCTTCCTGTGGTTTTTCAGAGAATGATGAGACGGGTGTGATGGATAGTTTGCTCGAAGCCCTACAGTCTGGAGCTGCTTTCAGAGACCGGAGGAAGAGAGCGCCAAGACCCAGAGGTGAGTCTTTGAGTGTGCTTTTATTATATATGCATACCACAAAAGGCAGAACATAGTGGTCACATTTTCTGCCCAAACAGGCAGAAATAAGACAATTAAAACAAATTCTTGGGAAGGGTGTGACACAATTTATGTATTTAGTTTGTTTCTAAGAGTTCAGTGAATTGGATACATCATGAAGTGCTTTGGCTCGCTACACTCTCTTTCTCAGTCACTTGCAAAATACACTGGCTTGTTGTTGTTTATACACTTGCTTGCTAGAAGCACAATGCCAGAGAATCCTCAGCCTGACAACATTACTACAACTGTCTGATGTTTGGATTTGTATTTTTGTTCCTGGCAGTCGTGAGTCCAAATCCAGAAACTGAAAAATTGAGAAAACAAGCATATGCAGTGACTCTACCATGAGATTTGTACCTAATTTGACAAAGGATTGCCTCATTCAATATTAGGGGGAAATTAGCAGCTGATCTTTTAACAAAGTCTTTCTTTGTAATGCACTTTCTTTCACAGCTGTTCTCCAGTGGTCGATGTCTTATCCTCAGCTTTTTTTTTATCCTTCTTAAGTACTCAATGTGCTGGCATTATTTGTTCACTGCCCTCCCTACAGATACCCAGCAGCAGACGATCAGCCCCAGCTCCTTCCGCCAGGTCCTCAGGCCTGTTAATTATGGTAAAGCAAAAAATATGAAACACCCCCTACAGCTAAAACCTCAAGCATGCTCAGCTTTGTCTCTCAGCTGCTGTTGGAATTCAGCTTTAAATCTCTTTGAATGGTTTGTAATGCAAATTTCCTTTGACAGTTCATGTGTCCTGCTTTTTTCAGGGGGGGTTTGACCTTTTCACTTGCCAATTTACCTTTTTGTGACCTTGTGTGTGTGTGTGTGTGTAACTTCTCAACATGTGACAGAGCACCAGTGAAACATTTTGAGGCAGTGCTGTGTGTGGACTCTGAGAAAAGCTGGGTTGAGATGCTCAGAAAGCAGTGTGTGGGCTGTTCTGGTTTACTCGGTTTGAAAAGACTCCTAAATTGTTCAGCAACTGCAGAGTTTTGAGCTCAACCCTGTGCTTTTGAATTCAGGAGGGGTCTTTCACATTCTTCGGATCTTCTAGAGAATCGCCTTTTTTTTCTTGAATTTTTAACAGCTGACCTTTGTATTGAATGTTTTTAAAAGAGCTGTGAGGCATATGCACCAGGATCGAACACATGATACAGAATAGATGCTATGGCTCTAATTGGATACACACCACTTCTACCTTGGAGCACTTCAGATGTTCACTGCTCCTCAGCATTGTGTGGGGACAGTATAGGAATATTATAATGTAAACAGGGCTAGCTATGTGACTCTGGGCGTACTGATTACATGAGATCCTAATTATACAAATACACTAATATATGTAGTTGTGAACATATATGGCGCCTTTAGCTGTTACTAAAATAAACAGGTTCCCATTGTCACAGGTTTTCTACAGTCATTACCACAGCACTTAAAAAATTATGCTGTAACCCTATTACCTCTTATTACTTGTAATTGGAGTCCTAGTGTGCTGGGTGCAGGCACACATGAATAAAATTATTCACGCTCAATCCTCCCACATCATTGATGGCAATGATAAAGGGCCTTGCTCTGTTGTTCTGCTGTGGCTTATCTGAAATTAGATTGGAAAGGGACGAGGGGGAGGGTTATATATAGGGTGGGAGGAAAGAGACAGATAGATGTGGCTGTAACATAAGAAATGGAGAGAAATGGTGTGAGGAAGAAAGATAGAGCCAGTTGGTACGGGTGAAAGTAAGGGATAATGTGGGAGAGGAAAAAAAATTGGACTGAGATGCTGGTTTGACTGTGTGAGAGAGAGAATGGGCGTGAGAGTGAGTCAGTAACTATAAGACAGAACAAGCCAGAGCTGTGTTGTATTAACTGGAGATTAGGGTTGAAAAAAATTACAAACTATAAAGGAGCTGCTGCTCAGTGCCCATGTTGTGAAAATACCCCACGGGGTGTAGTACAGGTAAGGAGATACTGGGAGGTTGCTGACCCAGCCGCCCCCTGCTGGCAGCTTCAGACATGGCATGTTGACTAATAAAGCTCAAGGCTTTAGCCTGTCACTGCAGGCATCATACTCACTGCCAGCCTCCCAGAGCAAACACAGCTAATTACTTTTCTCTGCCCAGCCCCAGCACCATCTCAGCCCTCTCAGTGCCCATTCATCTTAATTTCCCCCTCTCTGCCATCTGCCTCCTAAATAACACTCCTCCTCATTTCCCTACTATCCCATATCCCTGCTGTCTTCTTCTATACTCTCATGGCCATGCAATGGCCCTCCCATACATAATTGCCTGTTATTGGTATGGAGTCTCTCCATTGCTTTTTGCCTCACCCTTTCTTTCCCATTTTCCCATCCCTCCTTCACTGCTACAGAGATCTGGGCTTTAATTGCCCTGGGTTTAGTCACTGGAGTGAGTGAAACCCACAGGATGGTCTCTCTTTAGTTGGGAGGTGATGAAGTTTAGTCGGCATCAGGGCCATTTAAACAGCTGCTTTCACTTTCACACCATCATACCACCTCTTTCTCCCACCATTTTAAATACCCTTTAATAATTGATCTCAGGGGTGTTGCTGCACTCCAGTGGAGCTGCAGAGAGAATTAAACAGTAACATCTGTGCCAGAAGATACTGTAATTATTAGTGAAGGAAAGAGATTTGAATGGTCAATCAGAACATGCATGGTGTCATTTTGTGTTTGTCACAAGGGAGTCTCAAGTGAACCAGTCTGTTGTTTGTGCCAAACAAATCAGCATGCCGACACCAAAGTGCTCCCTATCAGACTGATAAGGCTGTTGTAGTAGTTTGATCTATTTTATATACTTGATGAAAGTAGTTGCCATGAAATGCGAAACTAGAGTAGAAGATGCTTTGTAAGTATGTGCCTCCAGTGTTTCTTGCAAATGGAATTATCCAGATTCTTCTCTTCAGTTTTGTTTCTTCCTATTGACTTTGATACTGGGCTGGTTCCTGGCCTGGTGAACCTGCTTTTCTTCCTCGGGTTTCCTTGTCTGTCATCCTTTTTTTCCTTGCCCTAAACCCTACCCCTAAATTGGCTCAACACACTTTAACATGAGCCAGCAGCTATGGTGTTTAGCTTGGTCTGCACTCTCCCGGCAGCACAGACACACCCACAGACTTTGGGGGATGAAGGTAAGCTGGCTTTGCGGTGACTCTGGCTTGGGTTAGGATAAGGCTGTGGGACTCTGGGGCTCCTCAACACTCTAAATTGGATTGGGCTCCACAGAATGATGGATCGATGGTGGTTAGCCACACAGGTGTAAGATACTTATTGAATCTATAAAGCAGCTCCAGCTTTTTAACTGTGTCCTTCTGAAAACATCTCTCCAGGCACTGCCTGGTCATTTCAGGCTCTTTTTTTTTGCAAGCTCTCATCACAGCTGTGCAGACTCTCAGGCGAGTGTGTACAGAACATGTTTCGAGGATTTATAAAAATACACTCTTTCATCATTGTGTCTGGCAGAAATGAGAAAGCGCCAAGTGTATGCGCATGCAATAGTGCCCTTGTCTGGCACGGATCTACTGTGGAAGGCATAGTGTGGAATAAGATCCATGAAGAAGTAAAAGCCGTTGTCTTTAGGAACAATTATTTCAGATGTTTTTAGTGACACCCCACCTAACAATTGTCATGTGTGATATAGCTCTTAACTGGATCTTGAAATTGATGTAAAGGTCACTTCACAAAGTCAGTGAACCCCTTTTACCAAATGGAGACAGGAGTTATTTTCCTTACTTTCCTTTCAAAGCATTAATGTGTTTGCCCCTAAATACCTGCCTCTAGTTACTGGAGATTGTTTGCCCTCTGTATTTGCTAAGTAAACATCTTGACTTTTTTTTTTTTTTTTTTTTTTGATGAATTTATGTTTCTTTAGATACAGTATGTTGAATCTGGAGCTCTATTTGCAGACTCCATATGACTTGGGTATGGGAGCAGATGCTTGTGAAAGATGACTAATGGGCTTAATCTGAAACGCAACCTGAAGTCCTGAAGCGTCTGTTAAATCTGTAGAATGGCTAAAATAAAAAATAAATAAATAAAAAGTTTCTGCTCGACACTCCGTGATGTGTGTGTTCACACGTGAGACATTCATGAACAACTCGCTGTGAGAGTGAGCCACTGTAGCTTCCTGAGGCTGGGGCACTCCAGTGGAATCTACTGTTAGATGCTTGCTTTTTGATTGGGCCTCTTATAGGCTGTGATATGTGGATTTCACTGCGGGCTAACTGTATCCTGCAGATCGCATGTGTGCTTTTTCATTCCTCTTCCACATTTCTGTCTGCTCATATCAGTGTCAATTATGGGAGAAAGCTTCCCATCGCTCAAAAGTTCCTATGTCTACACTTTACTTTTTGACTTTATTTTGTCTTCACTTTATCTCTTCCATTGCCTTACTGCTTTTCCCCGGCCATGACATGAGCAGAAGAAAGAGGCTTATTAAATCATTTCAGAAAGCTCAAGAGAAAAACAAGAGCATAGACTTTGTCCTCTTTAGATCTATTGCAATTGACGCAACACGTCATTATTTCAAAACGTGTAACTGTAGAAGTAGCTGATTTATCTGCATTTGCTCATCATACATCATCCACACATCACATACGGCCTGTGCGCTTTTCATTAAAGTGACAGATTATTGCCAGGAAGCTTCTGTTCCTGAACAGAGTGTTCATTGTTCACTTTCCACACATACATACTCATGCATACATGCATGAAATTGTCAACTCAAAGACTGTTTTAATGACACACACAGAAAGTTAAAGACTATTTTAGGGTTAGGGCAGTAGTTGTCTATAGCTTGAACAGATGTATACATTTCAGTATCCGTGTCTTCATTCATCAGGCCACTTAGTCATGGTGTCTTATCGCCTCACTTGATTGGTGGTTTAGATGTTTAACTGTTCTTGTAGACAAAGGTATATCCAGATGGGAAAATATGCCTTGACCTGCCTTTGTCTGTGTCTGAAGTGCTGCACTTGGTGTGTGAGGGTGTGCATGTTGAAAGCTGTGCACAAATGCATTGAACAGATGGAGCAAGAGGGCACCTTAACAAAGTGGTTGGCGTAATTAGGTATGGCCTGTGCAGTGAGACTTGTGGAATAGTAATTGAAGGTTGTGGAACGCGGTAAGACAGAGTTTTTACGCCCTCTTTTTCAAGTTTCAAAGCATCCTCTCTTTCAAGGAATGCCCTGTTGCATGCTCAGGCACACGGAAAGGTCCCATTACAATACAGTCTGATTGGTTGGACACTCAGCCACTCTTCTTTTTTTTTTTTTTCTTCTCAATCTACTTCTCACGATTCATTTTGCCATATTTGTTTCAACTGTCTGGTGATTATACACGAAACACAATCCCTCATCTCTTTTATGACGGAAGTAGCACCTGGGATCTATCTTGGGACAACCAAATGCCAGTTATTTGCCAAGCCATAATTTCCCGCATGCATAACACAGACCGTCATTAAGTTCAGATTTCCTCATAGCCTATCACACTTTGTGGGATCATGTTGCTGTTTACTTCTTGCGTCGCCTTAAAGGCAAGGCCATCGGGGGCTTTAATAGCTCCCACTTGGGCTTCAGGAAATGACCATTGCCTCCTGAATATTAAGGGGTGTTTTCTCAACAAAACATGGATGACTTTTGATGCACACACAACTTATGTTGAAAGTAATAAAAGTTGTGTAAGTGTATGCTAATAGAAAAACTTGAAGCACCTCTAGTAAACCTCACGTCTACACATTGAAGCTCTGCAAAGCCTGTTCTGCTGAGAGGGGAAGAGGATAAGAAAGTGAAATTTTATGCTGTATGTCCTCTTGACTGGCTAGAGAGGTCAATGTAAAGGATGAGAACAGGGTAGACACACATGCATGCACACAAGCTTTGCTGTTCCCACTCTCTCCTATATAGAAAACGGTTGATAAAAACCATCTTTGCACTCTGCTTCATGTCTCTCTGCTGTACATCCCACATTTTTAGCCAAGTCCTAAGCCGATCAGGCTCCTCAGATATCCACGTTTAGCTGGATTATGAGGAAGCTGGGCTGTAATAAAGGCTGTGAATCGTGAAATAGAAAGTGGTGTTCAGCATGTCGAGCCAAGGACCCTAATCAGTCCATTCACACCAGCTCAGGCCCCAAACAGCAGGTGAAGCTGCTAATGTCGGATTGTTATTCAGTCGGCTTTTGAGATCCTCCTCCTTTTCATTTCACATGCAGGAACTGTCTTGCCTTCTGACTGTTTTGATATATTCCTGATGTCACAAGGACCGAGACTGATAAATCTCAAACTTTTTCTGAGATCTGTTAGATTTACTTTAAATAAACATTGATTTGAAGGACTGTAGGTTTATACTTTTCAAATCTTTTTCCCTTTTTTTTTTTTTTTTCTCATTTTGGCCTTTCTTTTTTTGCTCTCCCTCTGGAAATCTGTTTTCTCTCACTAACCCGTTATTTCCATTGATTGAGTCTGGGCTCTTACATAGTGCTTTAGTTAATAATGCAGTGAGAAATTAAGTCATTTTCACCATGGCTTTGTGCTAATTAAATTTTACAGCAGCGTTATCGCCAGAGCCACACACACTCTTGGTCCTCCCACATTTACCGATGCCAGCAGCCATATCATGTAGACGACAGAGAGAAAGAGCTGGGAGATGATTGTATGAACTTACGTTGTTATGGGAGGGAAATGAGCGCAATCTTCACCTCATATCTTTACCGTAAACAAAGGGTGGCGCTTGAGCTCCATCTGCAGTGATGTAAAAATAGAGTTTCAAACAGAGCTCAGAGTTTTAACTCCATCTTGCCAAACATTTGTGTTGTTCCTTTATTTGTTTTTTTTTTTTTTTTTTAGTTTTGCAATTTGTTTATAATGGGTCACACTTTGGGCTTGGGGAAAAACCAGCCACACGTCTGTGAAAGTGTACTACTAAGCCGTCTTAACTCGAAGAGAGAAAGACAAAGTTTTGGAAGGAGTGATAAAAGAGGATAAATTATTATACTAAAATTCTTCTCACCTTCCTGCCATAACCACCGTGTAAACAGTCCCATATCCAGATATCATCCTCTGGTGTATCGTACACACACAGAAAAAGGAAGAGATACCACGCCTGCTGTTGCAGATTATTCCCAGAACCACTCTAGTCTGTGGTGATAAAATGATCACATTCTTTCAAACTGCCTCGTTTCTCCGTCGCTCTGTCTGGCAGTCATTTCTGCTGCCACTCTACCTGCTATGTGTCTCTTCAGTGATCCAGAAGCTCTAAGTGCAGTGACAAGAGTTTCCATGCCGACAGAGCGAGAAGGCCAGCCCGCAGGCAGCAAGATCTGTTTGATGCCGAATTCCCCTCAGAGAGCGGGATTTGGGCTTTGCTGATCTACTCTCTCATACCACCCTTTTATGTCCACATACTCACGCATTCACACATTTGACTGTACACGGCCGCATGGATTCGCTCAAGCACGTAGACACACGCGGGCACACACACTCCCTGGTAGATGCTCAGCCTTGAGGCACAGGGCCATGTATGCGTCTCTGGCCTCTGGGCTAAAGAGCTTCATTAGTCTGGCACCAGCTTTGATTAGCATCCTCAGGGGTCCAAATTAGCAAACAAGCTCAAGTGATCCTGTGAAGAAATGCCCTCTCTGGTACTTTCTACTGATATATGCATACTCCACAAGCATATGATTTCCCTTTCGTTCAGAAGATGACAGTTTTACCTTAAAGTCCCTCTCCCCTTGGAGAAAGAAGAAAAAAAAATCTGTGCTGGTCCCTCATTCGAATGTTTGAGCTTTGCAGAGTGGAGCTCAAAACTACAAGGCCGCTTTCATAGTCAGCTGCTGAGAGGGGTTTAATCCTTTGTGGACACTGAGAATGGGATTTTAGAAATGTGCCTGCATTGATCATTTGTGTTCCAAGAAAAGCTCTCCTGATTCAACTTAACTCAAAACAGTACCAATCATGTCGTGTTGCACAACCACTAACAATTATATTTCAAGAAGAAATTGACATTTTGTGTTTGTGGGTGCTAAGCTTGTTAATAAAACTCAATTTCAATTCTCATTGACCCTTGAAGTACGTTGGTCAGTTATCGCAAGTCAGTGCTATTTTTCAAAGTGATGTGTTTTATATATGCATCTTAAAAACATACATTTATGCTTCTTGTAGTATTTAGTGAGAATATTCTCAAGGGTCTTTGCAGCATCAGAGCGTTAAATGTTTGCGTGTACTATGAACTAAAACGTAATTTTCTACACTTGTGCGTATGTGCACGGTAAACATACTGTGTGTGCACATATGTATGTGTGTGTGTATATATATATATATATATATATATATATTTTTTTTAAAGGGTCAGTTGTATTATTTAATGTTAAAGGTGCAAGTTTACCTCTTTAGTAGGAGAGAAAATTAAGATAATTAAACACATTTTAGTTGTTGGGGGATTTGATGTTGTTCTTGGAACGAACAATATTCTTGCACAAACATGTTTTGAACCAGATTTGGCCCGCGGAGCCTTGAGTTTGACACCTGACTTATAAGCATGTGAAGACGTGTAAACATTACTCCGGCTCCGAATGGGTTAATTTCACCACCTCAGCAAAGGCATTAGTGTGTGGAGATGTAAGTTGTACATGCACATTGTCCAAGGCAGCTTTTTTTTTTTTTCATCCAGGTGAATTTCGTCGAGCTGCCGCTTCCTCTATAATAACCATACTTGACATTTCTCTCTCCTCCAGCATGTGGAGACTAGCAGATGCTTTCCATTCCAGTTGAACCCATTAAGGCCTTCTCTTCTGTACTGCATCCGCTGGCCTGTCCTTTGGCAGGGCCCTTCTGAATGTCAAAACTAACTGTTTAGCATCACAATAAAGCAGATATGGGGCAGAGGAGTAAAGGAAAGGAAATGACTGGCTGGCAAAGGGCATGGACAAAGAGATTTAAAAAAAAAAAGACATACCACTGCTCTCTCATTGCTGTATAGCGGTGCGTTTTTTTTTTTTTTTTTCCATCTTCTGCATTTCTCTTTTTGAGAAGTTACTTCACTGTAAATCTGCTTTAATGGTCGACATATGGACTTTTCTTCAGCAGTCAGTCAAACATGTTAGAACCAGTTGTTTTTCTTTGGATTTCCTTTAAACCAATTATAACATCTTTTTTTTGTCAAGAAACTGGCTTTTTTTTTTGAGAGAGAGTTTCTTCAGCGCGTTTGACTTTTGATAGCAGTAAAAGGATTCAATTGTTAGGCAACGCAGAGTGGATTGGTCTTGCATGCTTCATTGTTTGAATTGGTTGGTTGAATGGATAATTTTTTTTTCAGTTGCGTTCAACTTACTGCTTCGCACGGCCATTGTTTGTAATCTTTGTTTTTTTTTTTTAAGCATACACCTGACTCTTTATGTTCTGTTTGAATGGAATCACTGACTCCAAGCATCACAAAATATTTTTTTTCCACGTAGTGGTACTAAGACGTTATTAAACAAATGGGCCTTATTAACAACCGTAATCAATCAATTTATGGCCAAGTTAAAATACTGATTCAAATCTTACAGCTGTACCAACAGAAAATGTTAATGGCACAATATAGAGAATAATGAAGTCATTTATATAACAATGTACGTAAATATAATAGATTAGACACTTGATTACTTTGTTATGAGGCAAATTTGTGATTGAAAACAAAGCCTCAAATAAATGCCTAGTAGACTTTATTTTTTAGGCCGTGAGGTTTGTGCACAAACCAGATCATTTTTCTAAACATTGAGGAAATTAGCCTGGCTAGTTTGAATGGTAATTACAACGTCAACTAAAGAGAAAGGGGACGGTCTAAATGTAACTCAGACAGTCCTCTGCTCGTCCACATAAGCTACCACTACGCTCAAACCCACACACCCATATCTCATTCAGAATTCTGGACATTCTGTGGTTGTTTATATCTTTTGGCTTACATAAGTTGATTACAGCAAACCAAAATAAAAACACAAATACAGTCAGCATAGATGTGTGACTGTATCCTACTTAAATGTTGCATCATACCTTCTGCTCATTTTTTTTTTAAGACAAATTAAATTCCTTGTCTATAATTTATACCCAGTATGTACATGTGATGCATGATTCATATATGATGCAGCAATACAATTGTAAGCATGTGTGGTATGTAGGTAATGTTTTTATTACCAGCAATAGCTCCTGGGGATCCCCTGAACGGGTGTCCTCCGTCAAATAATGCCAGAGAGGGCAGTAAAAGACAAATATGGTAATGTGCAATTTCATAGCATTAATAATGAATAAAACAATATGCAAATATTTTATAAACACCTAGAGAAATTCATATGCATGCAGAGGTTTGTCTTAATGTAAACTCGTGAAGGAAAAGTTTGTGTGGAGTTTGCATGTTTTGTCGGTGCCTGCATGGGTTTACTTTCGTTCTTAAACGTATTCCCACAGTCCAAAGACATTTTTCTTTCGCTCAGTTTTCCACTATTTGCCCAGAGTAAGCTGGCACTTATCTAAGATGATTTATAAATTGGTTGTTGAATTGGATCAGAAGTAAATAAATCATATATCCTC
The DNA here is from genome assembly GCF_963383615.2 of Lipophrys pholis. Lineage (NCBI taxonomy): Eukaryota > Metazoa > Chordata > Actinopteri > Blenniiformes > Blenniidae > Lipophrys > Lipophrys pholis. Next base: position 9,450,609 of record NC_137636.1, read on the forward strand.
GGTGAAGCTCATAGTCACAGTATATAAATACTGGGTGTAAAGTTCTCTTTTCAAAAATCCGTGATACTTTATTTTATCACGACACTTATTGTAGTGCTTCAGTGATTAGTTTATGTTCCTTCTATTTTGATGCAGTTATATCTCTTCAGCTCGTACAAAGCCCTGTTGGATCTTAATCAGATCCCAATTAGTGAGATAACACTGGATTTTGCAGTTAGTTATACACACTGTTTGTTCTCTGAGTTGCAATGAATAATTAAGAATATTAAAATGTTATTAAATTTATCCACCAAAACAATAATTAATTGGTTTTCTATGCCATGTTTGGAACTTGCCTTTTTTCTTTTCACATACAGTACCTACATAGCGTCGAAGCATCAAATATTAATGAACACAAAAGCCAAACATTACAAGATGTGTGAAATTAGGTTTTTCATGAAAACATTCAAAGTGACACATATTGAGTATATAATTACAACTATATACCAGAGATATAATATAAGATTTCCAACATCGTGACATATTGTGAACAAAAACAATCTGTATTTGAAAATGAAATATTCATTTTGTTATGTATAAACAAATTAAAGATAGGAAGACAATGAAAAAGAAAATCCTACAGTACCCTTATCATAAAAGCAGCAAGAATTCTATACCATTTCAGTTTAATCTTTCCGAAAATATCACAAATGTAACTCGACTTTGATATTTTTTAACTGTTTATTTGTTTGTCTATGTAAAGTGAATAAGACAGCTAGATTCTTCAATTAAGTCTTTTGGAGTAAGCTTTGAGTTTTTGGCTCTTTGATGTCGACAGGAGGAAAATGGGAGGCTTTAAGATGGTACTAGAAACCTTATTTGCTTTGCCAGTTCTGACACATATACAAAGAAACACAATTCAAGTGGCCATTGGATAACATCTGTCCTTATTGTCCTTGTATTACTGCACTGACAAAGTGTAGCACTGGGCAGCCTCCCTGAGCTCAGAAATGTGAGAGGGTTAATGAACAAGGCTTATCCACCTTGGAAGGTTTTAGAAAGAGAAGACTGACTGCTTGTAAATCATCCATCAGCCTTTGCAGCCAGTTGAGCCCGAACTCCGACAATGGAAGGTGTTTGGGCTACAGCAGAGGAGGACATGATTTATCAGGGAGGTGAGTGATTATGTGAAGCCTCCGTACGTGTGAGACAGGCAGGACTAAAAGATGATCCCACTTGGTTTCATGAAACATGCAAAGGATAGTCCATGGGCGTTTGTGAAATATAGCTATGTGTTTAAGTGCTAGTAGAAGATACTCTGAACAAATTCAACTTAAAATGGTAATGTTTTGTATTTCATAGATGTAAGACTCTGCGAGAGCTATAACAGTCCTTGATGACTTGATGTCATTTTCTAAATTGCTATAATCACTGTCCTTCCAGCTTGTCACTCTGCAGTGGCATATTTAAAAGCATTTCTCTGGGACAGGAATGACAAAATGTAGCACTTTTCTTCTTTTTAATGGATAATTATCTGTCTCAGGTGTTAGAGAGGGGAAAATGATGAGCACCAAAATAGATCAGGGAAAGAGAAAAAGTCTCTGATCTTCTCTTGGCAGTGTAGTGGAATCAAAAATGAAAAGCCTGTGGTTTAACGTTAAGTGTTTCAAGTGCAAATTCACCTTCACACATTGACAGTTCACACTGGCACAGTAGATGACTGGTTTAAATCTCAGTTATGTCATCTTTTTTTATTAGATGTAAGTCATTATCTTTTGTTTTGTCCCAGTTCCCAAGACCATGAAGGATTCGTACTGTGATGAAAGGGGGTAAAGAAGTTGACATCCACTTTAGTCTGCTTAAATTATTTGCTTTGAAGATCCAAATCGAGATAAATAAATATCAACAAACAATGACTACAGACCAACTCACCTCTGCTACTGCTTTCTTCAACATTTCAGAGATAGTTGATAGACGTGTAAGGAGTATGGAGACGGGGGGTGCGAAGGGATGCGAGAGAGGGAGAGGGAATGAGGCAGAGGTGATCTGCTTGCAGACAAATTTCTTTTCTTTTACCCTCCAGCCTCAGGCATAGTTTAAAACCTACAGTATACAACTGTCTAATCCTTGGAGCATATTGTTCATACCAATATGATAATCAGTGCATACTATAGCACATCTATGGTCCTCAGGGCAGAACTTGCATAAGATATAGCGGATACACAAAAGCTAAACGCGTCGAAGGTTTTGTGTGAGAAACCCACAATATAACATACCATGTGGCAGTATCTCATTCTGTCAAACGGATCATCTTCCAATCCCAGTGTTGGAAGTTCAGTCACCCATTTCATCGTGTCCATATGCTGAAGTGTCCTTGTGCAAGACAATGAAGCCCAAATTGCTCCCAATGGTGTTAGAGCATCTTGCATTGTCGTCATCGAAACCTGTGCGTGCGCCCTCAATAATTAACAGCCATTTATCATTGTCTTCATTGGATTATGCGTGCTAGAAAAGCTTGTGCTCAAAAATATATAATCAAGTTGTTTTGGACCATTATGTCTCTAGTCTGGTAAAAGCTACACATTTATTCTTCACCTATATATTACATGACATCCTATTAGTCACAGGCATTTGAACTTGTCAACAACAATCTTATACAATATAGCTACAAATGGTGGGGTTTTAATTCTGACTTTGTATTTGTTTTTTTATACGCTTTTTAAAGAATTATTCAAGGACCGAAATCAGACCTCATGTATTTACATTGAAATTGCTACACAATGTACAAAGCAAAAGTTAAGTCAACTTATTGTTAAAGATTGAAACATCTGACATATCGTTACATATTATGACTGCAATTCTTCACGACACTGGTCAATCAGGGAAGATGTACTGTGTTCGTAATATTATGTCAACCAAACTCCATAGTTTACATTGCCGATGGTACATACGTACCAGTGAACCTCCTCCACTGGTTGAGTGTAACTATATAGTGCATACAAGTGCACTAGTACAAATCAGTACATTACATTACATGAGTCCACTCCCTTTATTTTTTATTCAGAAGAAATACACTTCTTTTTCGTAATCTTACATCTCATGGGTCAACAGGTCGGCACTTCCAATTCAAACAATATTCAACTTTCATTCATGTTATAAGTCTCGCGGCAGGAACACTGAGAGAGAAACCACTAAATCCAAGCAGAAGCAGATAGAAGTGAAACTGTGCATGGCTCGACGCCACAAGGGAGAAAGGAAAAAATATGTCTTTTTGTAATTTGTGTGAACTGACCCTTCAAGGTGAGTTACAGCACAGTTCCTTTGAGTAAAGCTGTCCTGACCTTGTGATTCTGTATTGCATCGCTGATAGGTGTTTTTGGGCAAGAATACAGAGCCAAGATGGAAAGTGAAAAGAAGAATGGACAGGGACAGGTATGCTGAGCTTAAAGTAGAAACAAATGAAATAAACAATGTTAAGAGACAGGTGTCTATATTTTTGTCACTCTTCCTGCTCTCTCTCACTCTTGAATGATGAAATTGCCAATGATTTATAACAAACGTCAGTGGCAGGCACAGCAGACTGCTGTTTTGTCCCTGTCAGAGCCGAGTAGAGCCTGAGGTAGGCAGCTTTGCTTATCAATCAACGCCTCTCCCCTCTCTTCCGCCACCACTCAGTGCAAAGCTCACTGGTTCACCAGCTCTCCAAACCCAAGACCAACATGGTTGTCATGGAGATAGTACCATATATTCTGGTGGGGTAGTGGTAGGGAGAGACCAATCAGGGGGTAACAGTAATACTTTTGCTTCATATGTACATTTAGATGAGGCAACTCCGTCTTCTTGGTGTAGGTCTACCTTGCTCTTTTACCAAATCCAAGCTTCCCTCTTCCAAAACCTGCCACTTCTAACCAGCATTTACTGAGAGCGACTTGTGCATGATTAATTCTCATAAATACAACACCATCTTAGTTTGCTTGAGTACCCTTGACTTTTAAATGTACTTATAAGCAGATTTCACAGGTGACTTAAGCTACACCTCAGACTATTACATAAAGTCCGTCTCGCCCTTCTGCTCTCATGAAGGTGCAGCCTGTGATGCAGAGTAACTTAACAGAGTTCATTGTTTGAGGATTTGGAAGGAAGCGCCAGCCTTAATTATTCATCGTTTCCAAACCCTTGACTTTGCATTTACAAATTATTCAATTTATTGCAATTTCAATTTTATCTGTATCGCATCAAATACAGCACAGTCATTCCAAGACACTTTTACAGAGAAAACCCCAACAATTCCATATGAGCAAGCATAGGCGATGCCCTATCTGTAAGCGTTTTAAAATAGTCTTAAGCCTAACCTTAAAAGCCGAGACTGTGCTCGGCTCCCTCACTGAAACTTGGAGCTGGTTCCACATGAGAGGAGCCTGATAGCTGAAAGCTCTGCCTTTCTACCTTTGGTAAATGTAGAAACCTCCAGTAAGCCAGCACCTTGAGAATTAAGTGTTCTGCTAGAGTAATATGGCACTAACTGCTTTTTAAGATATGATATAGTCTGGTTAAGAGCTACTTAAGTTAAAAGAATTATTTAAAATTGTATTCTATTCTAATTAGATTGTCGAAGCTAATAATGTGGGTTGATCTGATCTCTCCTGGTAGTTCCTGTCAGCACTTCCACTGAATCAACTGAAGTCTTTTTAAGCATGTATACGGACACCCCGATAATCGGGATTTACATTAGTCTACTCTGGAAGTAACAAACGCATGGATTAGTTTTTTAGCGTTTTAGACATACTAAACAGGTGAAAAAAGACAACCCTGCAGACTTGTTTAATGTGGGAATTAAAGGATCAGTTCTGGTCAAAATATCTTCCAGGTTCCAGGTCAAAGTAACACCACCCAGTCTTACTAGATGGTGTTACATCCCGTGTTTAAAATGGATTTCACTTATATAGCGCTTTTCCACCAAATGAGTAGTCTCCAAAGCACTGTTAATCACATTCACCTATTCACATATGCACTCACACACCAATGGAGGCGGCTGTCATGCGAGGCACTCAATCTATCCGTCCATTGAGAGCAGTTTCTGGTTCAGTGTCTTGCATAAAGACACTTCAACATCGATTGAGATATTACTACTCTACCAACTGAGCCAGAGTTGCCCCAATTTCTTTCTCATATACTTTAGGCCAAATATAACTTCTATTCTATCTGAGTTCAGAAATAAAAAAAATATGGTTTATCCAGGCTTTTATGTCTTTGGTACAAGCTTGACAAGTTGATCAGTATCATGTGGAATCTGCCGAGCTGTACCTTTAACTCCGACGATATGTTCCTGTCTCTGTAGTCGGATTGTATGATCAATAGTACAAAATGCAACACTGAGCTCTTCCAGGACAAGAACAGAGACGAGTCCTTTGTCTGAGGTCATTAAAAGATCATTGGGTACTTTGACAAGTGCTGTCCCTGCTATGATGAGCTCTAAAACCCTACTAAAAATACTCAAATAGGTCGTTTGAAAATAGTTGACTTTTTCCAGGATTTTGAAAAATAATTTAAAGGTTGGATAATGTCCTTTAACTTGTTAAAACACCTATATCAAGTTTAGACTTTTTAAGAAAATGTTTAGTTACAGCCAGTCAGGTTTTGTCAGGATTGGATCTCGCAGGCATGTTGGTGGTTTAGATGAATCTACAATTGATAACTCAGAGAGCTCTAATGGATTGAAGCTGTAAAACTGTATATCAGTTTCTATAGACAAGTCTGAATATTTTATTGATAGGTTCATTTTTAATCCCTATTGGAATGTTGTTGTTAAAGAAGTGTACAAAGTCATTACTGCTCGAAGTTAAAAGGATATGAGGTTCAACAGAGCTCAACCTGGGGTTGTTCTTGTTTGAGAAAGAATAATAATAATACATTTCATTCCTAATGCACTTTTCATTCAAAAATCTCAAAGTGCAACAAGCACACTAAAAAAGAAGCAACACAAACACCTAAAATTACAAATTTACAAAGAGTTCTTCAAGAGAGTACTTTTTTTCTTTCGTAAAAAATCAAACCAAGTAGTTAGCTTACAATAAACTCTTGCTGCTTAGTTACGGATGTATTTGAAAAGACGAGCTAATTTGTCAGATGGAAGACGGCACGGTGACGCTGGTGTCATTTGGTCTCTGGCATCAAAGCAAGGCAAGAAAAACAGCAACAGATGACCTGAGCCATGAAAGGATGTGAACCATGAATAGCTGTCAGCTGTGTTGTGAAGAAGAAATATACATTTTTCATCCTATGGTTCACAGATACTATTTTCAGGTAAACGGGGGCGGGGTGGGGTGAGTGATTGTAGTATCTTGCGTTCCTGTACGTCAGATTGAAGGGGAAACAGCTCATATACAGAATCATATCTCAAAGCAACTGTAGCTTTATGATGATGTACAATACCACCACTCATCTGGGGATTATTGGATTGAAAGAGATTAATGGATAGATATAGTCAAACTTGGTGAGCTGTACCTTTTTCAAATCTTTATGTGCAAATAAGTTTATTCTCACTTGTTTACAGATATATATAGTTTGACAGAAAAATTGATAGTTAAAGACAACAGATTCATAGTTTGTCAATATTAGTTCAAGTGCCCTTTTTAGCTGAGTGCCACTTGAAATAGTTTATGAGCATATTTTCAAATTGAACACTTTAAAGTTACTCTACCAGAAAGAAAATCTTCCCATCTGCCTACTACTTCCCGTAACAGGCATCACTTCTGCACAGAGAATAAACCCATGTGCAAGAACAAGACCATCACCGCTCATTAACACAAATTTCCAACCCGCGGTTGCCTAAATCGATCACACCGAAGTTGATACGTTTGCAAACAAGCTGGAATTTGTAGCCATCTTTGGAAAACTGCCAAATAGCTTTCTGGCATATCGAAGATTGGTGTTGTGGCAGCTCCAGTGAAAATATTAACATTTGACCCATTTAGCCCGAAAGAAAAGCCACTTTTTAAAAGAAAGATTATTCAAGCCACAAGAATAGTCTTAAGTGTTTTTAAACTGATCTTTTTTCCAGTGCGAATCAAACTTTTGCAAGATCAAGTGTACAAACAGGATCTTGCTTCGGGAATCTTCGGGGGTTTCCTCGCCAGTAGATATGTCAGGTCCAGCTTCAAATGTGGATTTTTTTCCTTCACCATCCCAGAACAAACATTTGTAAGTCATCTGGTGGCTACATTGTTCATTAACTATGGATGTTCATGTGTGCTGGTCATTCTGAGGAGCATGTCAGCTGTTGTGCATCTACAGGTGAGCTTCTGTCACCTCCCTTGCCAACAGGTGGCACTGATTTGCCTGCATGAGACATATTTAAAATAACACCTCTGAAGAGGAATGAGCCTTTGGGAGTGTCATTTCCTATCTATATTTCTAACTGAGAATGGTCCTGAAAAAACAAAGTTGGGTGATGCTGATTTCCTTAAATATTTTATGACATGTTCAAAACATCAGAATAATGGTGCATGGTAAACAACCTGCTTTGTATGCTTCCTCCTCGGCACAGAATCTAGACTATTTTTCAGAAGCAGATTAAGTGGGAAAAAAAGGATGTTGTTTTCTTGGTTACTTGTATCACCAGTCATCAGTTACCAATCTTATAAAGGTTTATGCTGCAGTACCTTTAGAGCATGCCTCACCTATTTCAACTTTAATTTAAACACTCAGTAGATGCACTTTACTCGTCTTATGTTCTTTCTTCTTATCGGATTGATGTTTGGATAACTAATTGATATTGTAAGATTGTAAATAATTTACTTCTCCCAATTTGCATTATCAAATTAAAGAACACTGATTTGTTTAATTATTTATTATTTATTTTTATTTAAATTTTTTGGGGGGCGGGAGTGATTGCAACCATACAACCAACTTGCACAATAACATATAATGCCATCTGAGTGGTTGCTGTGCATGATCACTTACTGTATCTTGTCTGCATACTTCCATGCTCACGTATTTATGCGTTGAGTGACACGTGTGTGGGCAGTCACCTCTCATGGGAACTCATTAAAAACAAAGAATGAAAGTGTCATAGGAAAAAGAAAAATCTCCAATTCAGTGGCATCTATCATAAATGAAAGGCGAAAAAAATCTTTTATATACCACAGAGACAAATACTGGTGAGATATTTGAATTACATGCTCATCTGGTTTCAACCTTAATCCCCAGTCAAGTCTCAAAGACATGTAACACATATTTTTATTGAGAGAGAAAAACATTACAAGGTCAAAACATTTTTTGACTCTCGTATAGAGATCACTGTACTCATTTGCTTGATCAAATCACTGATTAGACTAATCACTGTAAAATGAACTAAAGAGAGCATTCTAAGTATTGTGGCAAGGGAACTTAACGCTTTACATTTTTCTCATTAAAGACTGCAGTTATGTCAGTGTTCAATAACAACACAGTTCTTTCATTTGAATGCTTCTTAATGTCTAAATGTCTTCGTTGAAGATTTAGAACAGGATATTGTGATGTCACTATATTATCGTTAGCATCGAAAATAAAGTACGCCATCAGCACTTCTACTTTTATTGTCACTTATAGGGGACATCTCTGTCACACTTGACACTTATTTGAAAAGTGAAATGATCGCAAAGATGAATCACTCATTAAACTTAATTTTCTCGCATATACCAGGATTTGACACTTAGTGCTTAGACTAGTTTCCCAGTAGATATATTGTATCAGTGATTCACATTCAGGGAGTAAGATGACTGATGTGCAGAACCTGTACCTTTTTCTTTGTTTTGTTTTTGGAGCATTAAGTTGTCATTCAAGCACAAACACTGAGCTGACATTTGCAGCCATGTATTGTATTTGTGGATATGTTTCACATTCACGGTGTGAGTTGGGGGATTAGCTCAAACAAAAGTGAGACTGAGGAGTAACTGCTGAGGCTAAGGTTGGGAAAGAAAATGTAGTATGGGGAGGAAAATTATTGTCAGTAATGGGAGCGTTAGACAAAAGCAAATGAAGCCTTTCCTGCTCTATGAAGTGTGATACATTGATTTTAATCTTGCCTCTTTTTTTTTTTTTTTTGCTAATGAAAACACTGCTTAATATAAATCTATTGCAATTCTAATCAGAAGTATAAAGAGCTTAAGCTGAACAACCCAGGGCAACCTGCTGCTCCAGTTTACTTACCTAACACAGGCAGAGTTTCTTAACCCCTAATTGCCGCTCATTCACACCAAATCTCGCTATTGCATGATCTGTTCTGCCCAGCTGGCAACCTTTTTAAGTCTTTGTTCCTCTATTTGTTAACCATGTTTCTATTCACGATTTCTGTGCTAAAGTAAAAGAAAGGCTTTGCACAGTTTTAAATAAATAAGTCACAGTCAAGCACAAGTATAAATCCACAGAAACGGAGCAAGCATGTACTCAAAATATTTTGCAGCGTATTTCATCATTTACCTATCTGTATATGTAACACAGCCACAGAACTGTTTGGTGTACCATTTTATTTTTGAAACAAGGATGAAATCATTCACACAGCAGAGTTTTTTTTTTTTAAAGATGACTAACTTTGATCCATGGAGGAAAAGACTGAAATAAAATTGTAGTTGTGGGAATTACTGTGATACTACACAGGTTATCAATTCATTAGAGTTTTTCACATATAGCTTGCTTTTATTTTTTATACTTTATAAGCTGATGCAACAACAGCTGGCACATTTCTTCCACTGTGAGTGATAATAAATACGTTCCCTGGTTTTAAGGACCTTTTTGAGATTTTGAAACACCATTAAAAAGTGCTGGTGTGCATTTGTTAGTGTGTGAGGTTCATAGAGATTTTTTGAGGTTGCTATATGGCAGGGGTGTCAAACAAATTTTCACGGGGTCCCACATCAGCATAAATGTAACTAAATGTAACCAAAATATACTGTACAATAAATGTAACTACTCCTTAATTTTAAATAACTCTGACTTTATTACTTATTCATATTTGCACAGATGAAAAAAGAAAAAAAAAACAGTTTGCTCATTGCTCTGTTAAGGCTAACTTTGGCATACTTCGCTCCATGTCTGGTGTCAAAATGCCAACGTATATTGTACTCTTTGACAACCAACACCTTCTTATAACACAAAAGACATACTGGTTTTTCTCCTTTCAGCACACGCATGTATTCGCCTTCCCATCGTTCATGAAACTGCCTTCCATCTGCATCATTTTTTCTCTTCCTGGACATTTTAGGATCATTTGTATTTCTCACTTCTACTTGCTGAAAAATTGCATTGATGCTTATAAACTGCAATTTAGTGGCAGGGTGCTGTCACTTCGCTGGTAATATAATCGCCATGCATTGTTGGAAATGTAGTTTATGCTCACTGCACTTTATCAAAGATGTGGCAAGCTCCAAGAAACAAACCTCACTACTTGATAAAATATTGTATTTTGTAGTGGGTGCAAAAGTGCATAAACAACAGTCAATTAAAATTTTTAAGCTTTTTTTAGTCTGAGCACCACTCTGTATTTGCCATATTTTATAGAATTTTTAAACCTGCGCTCACATGTTCCCAATACATGCAAAACCCCAAGGTTTGCACTCACGCACTGGGCGTCTATTGGAAACAAAACGATATTGATTTCAAGACAATCAGACCTTTAAGCTCTTGCGGGCCATATAGAATAATGCGGCTGGCCACATTTTGCCCGCGGGCCTTGACTTTGACACATGTGCTATATGCGGTTGTATAAGATGAAGACAAGACAATGATCCCACTTTTATCCATTTAAAACACTTATTTACCTAATTTCATCCTGGTTTTTGTGGTGGTTAGCAATCTGGCTCGGAGATCTGTGGTGGATTATAGGCTCGGGGCATTTCTGTGTAAAGCTAGTGTGTTCTTTCTTTGCATGCATAGGTTTTTTTTTCTAGGTAGTGTGGTTTTCTTCAACGGTTGACAATTGTCTCTCTCTGTCAGCCCTGTGATGGACTGGCAACCTGCCCAATTGTACCCTGCCTTTGGCCCACAGTCAGCTAGGATTGGCTCCAGCGCCCAACGACCTTAAGTTGGACAAAGTTTGCATAGACGACGGACGGATGAGTGGATTATCAAGCAGCGAGAGTGAGATAAATTGAATTCACTCAAGTGTTTATGGATCGCCTGTTAGCCAGCAAGCTACACTACTTGTAGATAATTTTTTATTTGGTACTGGGTTGGGATTAGTCAGCATTTCAAAGTGTAAATAAAAAACCTAAGAGGATTACTTTAACGGCTCGTTCCTAAAATACGCGCACTTGTATTATCTGTAATGTTTTGATGTAGAGACCCACCACATCATAGGAAAAAATGAACAACTTTGATGCTTCTGCTGCATATGAATTCCCTGTAAAATAATTTATTTCATGTAACTTTCATGGGTCGTGTTGCTTTGCAGTCAATTCAGAGACCCGTGTTACTCGTGTTCTTTCTCATTTTGAGCTCACTGTAAGAGCCTCTGCAAACAGGCACATTTATGTCAAGTATCGGCAATGGGGAGGGAAGTTTGATCAATGGCTTTGACCGAGTAATCAAAATACAGTCTTTGCAGTGGTGAATCCCACAAATTCCAAACCAGAAGAAGGCCAAACATATGAACAGTGTGAAGAGAAGCATCTTTGGCATCTTCTTTGAAAAGTATGGGTTTATACCTGTGAAGTAGGACCCCACAGTGACCTGGCAACGCAAATATATTCTATAAGGTATTGCAAGCAGAGGTTATGGCATGAAAAGGCTTAGTTTTATTTCAGATGATTATAATGTGCTTGCTCATATAGCACTGACGGCACACCAACACAATCCAAGCTCCCATCAACCTGTACACACCCGGGTTGGCTCACTTCGACTCTTTCGTCTTTTTCAAGATGGGGCTCAAGCTGAAGGGCTTTTGGTTTGATGCAGTGGAAAATATCCAGTTCCTCTTGGATGATGTGTTTCATAAATTTGTTTATTGGGACTTCCCTAAAGCATGGCAAGGCTGCTTGGAACGCCGTTTGCCTGCACAAGGTGGCTGCCTAAGAGGGGGATTGGCTGCTAAATCTCCTACCACTTACAGTCATTGCTTTTAGCCACAGAATGTTATGATCACACCTCGTACAGAACACATTGATGGGTAATAATAAGAATTGCAAAGGGACACGCTGTGGTTTTGTAATTGGCAATTTGCCTCATAGAAAAAGTGTCCCCGGTTTGAGGCCAGCTTAGACAGGGGGAGATTTCTGTCAAGAGTTTGCATGTTTTCCCACTGTGTAGCTTCTCTCTGGGTACTCCAGTTTCTTCGCCAAGGCCAAAGACAACTGTTGTATATGTGAGCGTGTGACTGTCCATCTCTCTGTATTTTCCCCGTAATAGACTGCCTCGGGTGTACCCTGCCTTCGTCCCTAGTAAGCTGGGATTAACTCCAGCCCTCTGCCATCCTGAATTGGATGTACTTGTATCGAAAGTGAATGGATGGAGTTTGGAGAGCCCTTTTTAGATCTTGGACACCAGGGAAAAAGGTTGGGAAACGGTCGTTTAGAGAACCTGACAATATTAATATTAATGCTACCTCATGTTTATCCAGGTCAATCGTGGTTTTAGGTGTTCTTTTGCTTTGTGACTTTTTCTGCACCCCACAACTATAGGACAGTATCGAAGACGATTCGGTAAGTTCTTGGTAATTCATTTATTACCCTGTTTGAGGGCTAACATTAGCACATACACATTCAGAAAACAGCTATTATATTGTTGGACTGTTGTTTCTGTTTAAACTCTATTTATACTGAATCGGTATATTTTACAGTGCCTGTGAAGTTGGCTTAGGGCTAATATAAATTACAAATCAAGGCATTTGAAGGACTTATAAAATGGACCCGTGTGCAACTCATCCCTATTTGTATGTGAAAGTTCCCGTTTCCTGTTTTTATTTCTTACTGCAAAAGAGATTACTTTCTTTGCTGGGAAATAAAGCCTCTTTGTTTGGCTGTCACAGTTGACTAGTAGCTGTCTGTCACAAGAAAAAATAATGGCAATGGAGTGGGAAGGCAGAAATAGTCTTTAGAGGTAGGAGGAAAAGAAATATGAAAAGAGATGAGAAAATGTGATGGCCAGGAGAAATGGAAACACTGAGAAACACTGAGATATGAAAGACAGCAATAATGAAATGGTACAAATAAACAGATGTTATGAGTTTGGGAAAAAGACAAATCAAGCTTAGTCACTAAGTGAAAATTAGAGAAACAAAGAAATGGACAAATATATTTTATTTTCTATTGAGATTGGGTGAGACAGTCATTACCTCTGTATACACTGAATGCTTGGTCTTATTCTCAGAGAGCCATTGATTCAAACCGTGTGGATGTGTGTGTGTATCCCTGTGGGTTGTAGCTAATCATCAAACAGTGCTGTGGGCCAGAGTTTACTCGTGATCGTCTGCCAGCCGATGTTCATTAAACATTTGGCACATGGCTGCTTGTCTGGACACAGTTATCCATGGCAGGTGTGGCTGTGTGTGTGTGTGTGTTTATACACTGTATACAGTACTGTGCAAAAGTTTTAGTCTTTAAATTAAAATCAGACTGTTTTCAGAAATTGCTATAAATTTTCAGTCAGTATGACAACGCAGTATTATGACGATGACATACATTGGGATAGCCTAACAAATATTTGATGATGTGGAATATATGGTTTTCAGTGAGTATCAGTGAAATAGTGACTTTGTGATAAATTATTCCATGATGGGATATGGCTTTATCATGACATTTTGTTTATCAGACTCACAACCCTCTTTGCTCAATGTGGATTCATCTGTATCTGGCCCCCCCCCCCCCCCCCCCCCCTTACTGAGACTCCAGTTTCATATCTTCTCGAAAGTAAGACAACAGAGTGAGATCACCATTGCTGGATAGTGACAGAAATGTATGTTATAGTGCAACGACAAAGTCATGCGACAGGGATGAATAAAGAGTGCAGAGGTGCACTGTTTGCGTCAGTTGCATGTATGTAACAACTCGTATCCCCTTCTGCTATGTCTCTCCATGCATTTTGTGACATCAACCACTTGCACCTCTTCAGAGGAGAACTTATGTGATTGGGCAGATGTGTTGACACGAACGCACAGTGCATTGAAAGATGTATAATATTTCAGTGACAGTTTTGTTGATTGCACGTGTTTTTTTAACAGTCTTTTAATGTTTTGGGGCTTTTTGCAGTTTCAGTGGACACTCACAAGAAATCAGGACAAGGACTTGAGAACTATACTATTGTCACTTAACATAAACTGCTTCGTTATGCCTCCGCATGTTGTTTGCTGCTGCAGAATTGAATTATTTTTAATCAGACTCATCCTGATGAAATCCTGTGATGGATAATCATCAAAAGCAGAGGGGAAAAAATAGTCAAATGAAGACTGCTTTTCTATTCAACGTGATTTATATGTACTATCTGAAAGGTGTTATGCAGGTTAACGCCTGGACACTTGTGAACAGAAACCTTGAGATGATTAAGCCGTCAAGGACTGCAGAAATCAATGACACAATAAAACAATGTAGAATGTAGACAGTCCGTGGCTATGAGCAATGTGGTTGAGGGAATATAAAGAGATATGGTTGCTTCAGATAAATGTGTGCAGTTTTCTTTTGACCCAATTCATCAATGCAGGACTTCAGTTGAAAATCACCTCCTTTTTTAACTCAATTAAGAAGTCACAGAAAACATTAATTAAACTAAAATCTATTCTACTTGATGGTTTTTAAAGACTAATAAAGACATTTTGGGCTGGCTAGTCAGTATTTTAAAGAAAATGGGTACATTTATATTTGTTCCGTTGTTTGACACCACATAAAGTACAAACCACCTCTCTCGTGGCTCAGGAGAAAAAGAAACAAGTTGAGCCAAGCCTAACAAGACAGTATAGAAAACAGGCCTCTTCCTGCAATGTTCACTACACAATCACAAGCACACACACTGTAGAACAAATAGCTGTTACTTCAGAGCCATATATCCGCAATCCCAAAATGTTCTCCTAAATTGTTTCACCCTCGCCTTATGTTATGGCACAATACATATATCTTAATTTTGTATTTTGTGACTCCAATGAAGTCTTACACGTTACAGCATAGGTTCAGAACCCATTCCCTGGAGCTGCCATCAAAAGACTCCGCCATATCTTCTTTCTTTCCTACACAGACTCTGTCTCGCACACAGTTTTCCCTCCATCCTGCTCCTGTTCCCATGTTGACAGAGATGACAGTTGAAACCACCCCCTAACTGGTTGGCCGTCAAGCACCATTTTGCCCCTGTCATTCAAATGTCTTCACCTGACTCAGTCGGTGTCAACCCATCTCAAATCATTATAACTCAAGGTCACAGCTGTTCCATTTCAATCTCACGATGTTTTTTGCTTTACAAAAAGAAAAAAAAAATCTATATGTATAATGATAGTAGGAATAATAATAGCAATCATAATAATAATAATGGTTAAAAAAAAATGTATTTGTCACAAAACTTTGCCACCGGACTGTACAAATAAATGTTTGACTAAAACACAAAAGATCACAGCAAAGTCATAATAATCAGAATGACAAACTGTCTGCTAATACAACAAACATAATTGAAAAAATTATGTTATTCACTATATTATTGCATTTTCAGAATAGTATTAATCTTCAAATATATAATTAAAAGGTGACATTTTTTGTCAAAGCACATTTTTTTTTGCCTATTATAGAGTAGTGGATGTGAAACAGTAGAAATGTTCATCTTAACCTTATAAACCCATATTTCCTTCATAACGACAATAAACCTAAAACCACTTTATCTAGGGATGCACCGATGCCAGTATCTAGTCCAATACTGCATGGAATACTCATACTCCGAAAAATACAACCCAGTGAGTATTCTGTGACATCACCTGTCAGTAAAATCGCCTCCTGTCAGCAGTTTGGAGATTCTTTAATATTAATGAGAATGACAAAAGTAAGGCAGACGGTAAAATATGATCTGCCAAAATATCAAGAGGAGGTGAAAGATAGTTCATGTAACACCCGAAACCTAATCACCAGTTTCATTTAGGCCAGCAGAGTTAGCCTGGTGTTGCTCATTAGTTCAGCTGCTCAGCCCGTAACTCCGAGCGATGCGCCATGCTAAAGAGTTTCGGGGATCATACACCAGCGATGCTACATGCTAAATATGATTATAGTATGACGGATGCACTCTAACAGTGAACTGGGGCGAGTGGCAGCACACAGCAAGCTCGGTGTACAGTTTGCATGGAGCAGTGTGTGAGTAGACACTACGCTCTGCTTTATGCAAACAATAAGCTGTAATTCTGTTGGAGGTGTGCGTCACATCGACGCAAAGACTGTGGGGAGGTAGTGTGCGGCAATGCATAGCCTTCGCGTATTGTTTGAGTATGGAGCATGAATTAGGCCTTATGGCATTTGCTGTTGAATTTTGATAGTTTGTGTCAAATAAATGTACAATTTCCTCACGGTAAGGGCTATTGGATAGCGAGGAGTACTTGTATCGGTAGTCAGTAACAACAAGTTGCTAAAGGTTCATACTCCTTCTTGATATCCAATAGCCCGTACCTTGAGGAAATGCTACAGTAATTTGGGGTTTTCACGATTTAATTTTTCAATCTACTTCTATTTTTTCAGCCTTCAAGTATAAATAAACGAGATGACAAGATGTCTTCATGCAAAATCACATAAAATTGTATCTCGATGCCTCAGGTGATAATGCAGTACGGACAAACACTTCCATTTGTCGAATGCGTGAGAATTTTAAGGCAACAGTCTGATGGAACACAAGCAGAAGTGATCTGGAAAGACACTTTCCACTAATGGTTCTTTATTCCCTCGCTTGGGCAGCTAGCACCTGTACTGTATCACATACATGATATAGAAAAAATTGTTCTTTTGCACTGAAATGGTTCTGCTTGAGCGCTACAATAGTCACTGAAAAACATGGGCTTCAATAATGTTTCCAATTACATAAAACTTGAGAAGAAAAGTTTGATTTGCAGCTTTTCCGTTAGCTTTTTATTAAAGCAAGTGATTACATGACGCATTTGTAGATGGCAGAAATTTGTATGTATGGCATATTGTTCCAAAACAAAAGAAAATGTATGATTAGACCCTGCTGCTCATTGGAACGCAAAATATTGACTGGTTCAGCCAGTCAGTGTTTTATTCATGTGCAAGCATCCACCTGCCACGAGTTGGGGCTACAGCCCACAGCATATTCCCCTTCCCTTCAAGTGCCTGGGTAGACTAATTCTTTGTAACACCAGCATGACTGGGCAGTACTAGTAGAAAATAGAAACAAGGTAGCAGGGATGCTGTGCCAGGAAACAATCTGCCATAAATAACTCATCTAGAGCAACGCGCAGCCACATTCGTTTTAAAATGAACCTGATTGAAATGACTTCTGCTACCGGTGCTAGCCAATTTGATCAAATTTACATGGAGACGCTGTGATCCCGCTTGGTTCAAGGAAGATCGTACAGCTCATGACAACAATAACCTCGCTTCCACTTAACTTGATGGTAAAGGCTTTAGGGAATGAATGAAAAATATGCTGTGCTGCATTCCAAACGTTTACTGAGCATTTTCCATTTCCTGACTAGTTCACTTTGCCAAACTTAAGGTTTTTGAAGTCCCAGAGTGACAATTAATTCTCATTACATCATATAACATTAATAACTAATTTCAAGTTCAGTAGACAAGTCTATAGAGATTTAGGATAACAATGAGTGAATTAAGCTTTTTTTTTTATTTTTATTGAGACTTCTCCCAAAATCCCTGTTGTAGATGCATAGATACATTATACATCTGCCCAAATGGTATACTGTTGTATATTTTTCAATAATGTTCATTCTGTCTAAAATCCAGGCCTACAATAGTCAGGACTTTCATTTTATTTTATGTTATTAAAAAAAAACAACCTTGTAAATATTCCTTAGTACAAAGATGGAATAATTTTCGGTTTTGTTGTCTGCCCCCCCCCCCCCCCCCCCGTAACTTTAACAAAATTTCATACTGTCCAGCTTTGTGTCAGATTTCCTTTTTATTATTCCGCGACCTTGCTGTCACCTTTGTTCATCTTCATGGTTTTCATAAACACTATTTATTTCACCACCCAGAGAAAGACAAGTTATACAAGTTCTGGCTATGCCTGTCGGAACATTTCTTTTTCCTGTCATGACGACCCGGATGTCGAAAATACTATCAAGCTTTCTTGCCTGAACAGATTATAGTGTAATGGAAACACATTTTCTAAAAGATGAGAAACCTCTTTTTGTGTGTAGTTAAATAAATGGAACCCTTGGTCAAACAGCTTTCAAACAAAGGCCAAAAGAGGAAAAGGGGAGTGAAGGAGAGTAAGATTGATAAATAAGAGATGACGGGAAGGAAGAGAGGAGAGGGAGAATAATGTAACGGGGCCAATCACGCCTCAGTGGTTCTACTAATCATGCAAACAAGGTCACTGTCTGCCAGAGCCAAACTGGCAGGCTATATACATCTGAGGCATTGCTCTCTCTCTCTCTCTCTCTCTCACTCGCTTCCTCTCTTTGCAGTGTCTTCGTCCTTCTGTTTGGCCACTCAGTTAATCAGTTGGACATACAGGCAACCGCACACAAGCCAGTTCAGTGGAACATGAAAGTTACCAATTATTGTACATTACATGGAAAACATCATCGTGTGATCAGGAGACAAAAAAAAAAAGAAAAAAAAAAGCTTTTCAGTGCTTCATTTTTCACACCCTTTACTGCTTTAACTTTGTCTATTAACTTGAATAATTTTTGTTTTGTTGTTAAGAGGAAGACGAGCAGTGTTTGTCTTGGGAAAACAGTCAAGAATCAAACAAATTAATGAAATCAATCATTACAATCTTTGTTTTTTGTCTTTTTATATTTTTATTCATATTCAGTTATTTTTTCATCGTTCAACCGATTGTCAAAAAATGTTGACTGTTATTCTGAAGCAATATTTGTATCTTGATATTCATGTGAGTCTTTATGAAGCAACACAGGATTTCTCAGTCTAGAAACTGACCAATAATGTCTGTGAATAATTACTTGGAATTTTATATTTCATGTGTTTTTCTTTTATTATTTATTTCCAACTACTTTGGTTTCCTTCCACAGTTGAAAAACATGCTTTTGAGGCTAATTGGTGACTTCAAATTGCCTGTGGGTGTGAATGTGAGTGTATGTGACTGTCTCTCTGTGTTTACTCTGACTAAGACTGGCGACTTGTCCAGGATGTATCCTGCCTTCACCCATAATCTGCTCAGATCAACTCCAGCTCTGGGCAAACCTAAGTTGTATATGGCGGTATTGAAGATAAATAGATATTTCATCAGTGGCTATGTGTTTTGACTGATCTTTCTAAGTCTCAAAGGCAGCTTTATCAGTGTTAAATCCAGTCATCTGGGCAGAAGGGATTATTTTCTGAGGTAAATTTTGGAATCTCAATATATTACTGCTGAACAGCAGCTTTCATTCCAATCAGGGAGAGTAACTGCAAACTGGCTTACTATTTGCATATTGTTCATTACACACACCACAAATGCATGTTTTGCTTGCAAGTGTGATGACAAATGATATAAAACACCTGCGGTTTCAGTTTCATTTTCTCTAGCACGCTTGTAGTTGTCAAAATTCACTCACACACACACACGCAGTTATAACTCCCTTGACAGAAAATTTCATGTTTCCCCGCTACCCTTAATTGGCCACATGGCGAAAGGAAGGCACCATTGCAGTAGTAAAATGTTAGTGGCTCTTTTTGGGTAGAGTCCACTTGAAACTACATAGGAATAATAGGAGACCCCATGAGGCACAGAAGTCTTGTGAAGTCATCACTTTTCGGCCGTCTGGAGCCGTTTCTACACCGACACTGTTCAGCATACTTCGTTGTTGTCATTTATTTCACAGAGGCTAAATATGGACACTAAGCCTTCACGGAAACTTTTCATGGAGCTGATGAATTAAGTCATTTTGCCGTGTTATTTTCCCCATTTCCTTTGATCCACAGTTGAAAGGGGGCTTCATTTTTACCTTTCTGTCTTTTGAGTCATTAGGTCTGTTAGGCTTGCATCATCTCCCCATTCAAAGTGTTGCAATGGTGAAATAAGAGATGTTTATTAGGAAATGTTCGCACAATGTCTTCATTGTGGCATAATTTGCTGTATGTTACCCGAAAGATGATATGATTATAGGCTGTTCTGCTGTCGGCTGTGAATGAGTGCTTTGATGCCGATTTCAAAATGCAGGGATGTTGTTTTTAGTAGGCATCCTCTCACCCCTGTTCGGGGTGAGGTGCACATACTGTCACCAGGAACGGTTTCCTCTGCACCAGTGTTGCAGTGACAGGCAGAGGAGTGGTGGCCATATGTTTGTGATTTCTCAAGGAGGATTAGACTCAACCCAGGTCCTGACATGGTCAACACCCTGATGACAAACGACATAAACGTGAAGAATCATTCATCACACACGTACACACACAGCATGACCAATATTGTCCCAGGGCCCTGAAGCAGAAGCTTTGTATGTGTTTATGACCTTAAGTGCTGTTGACAGGTGAGAATAAATCCCATTCCCCTTTTCTCCTTCCTTGTGGTGCTTTTTCAGACTGTGTGCATCCCCCATTCTTCTTCTACTCTCCCACTCATTGGTTTCCATATTCATACAAATGATGGAAAGCAATTCCTTTCTGAAGGCACAATGTGGATAAAATGTACGAGACATTTTATCCACATTGTGCCTTCTTGTTCTCCTTTCTGCCATATCATATAAAGCATCTCTTTTATGTGTATGACGAATGTCCATAAACGCCTCCCCATTTCTTTAGAATAAACCTAATTAATTATTGAGTAAGTAAATAAATATAATTTTAGCTTCCATTCAGCCACCTAATGTCTTTTAGTCTGAAGTCCAATTGAAGCACAATGAAGTCGTCCTCTTCCTTGTTGTCAGTATATACAAATGCCAAAGCCCCTGCTCTAAAGGTACTTTGCCCATGTGCTCCTGAAACACCTCCTGCATGACAGATAGAGGGGTGCAGGAAGGAGGGGGTTGGAGTAGTAACAAGGGAGATACTGTCAGGATTCGTCAAAGTCCTTGCGTATAAAATGCCAGCAGCATTTTGAAAAAGGAGCCACAGAGGACTCGACATTAGCATGATGCGTGTCTGTGTATGCTTGTCTGTGTCTTGGGGCCATTTTACTAGTGCAATACGGCGTGTGTACAGCTGTTTGAAACAAGTCGTCTAATCAGATCGTAATGAGATCCAGGTAGTCCGATATAAAGGATTCATAAGCTAGAGTTGTATATTAGGTGCCAGGTGTTTCTTTCCTGTTGCTATGGTGAGCAGCAAATTGATGTATACAGAAGGAAGTGTCTATTGCACGGATGTATAAAATAAAACTGTCAGAATTTGCATGCACTTTGCTATCAAATGGCATTAGTTATGCTGCACCCATCTTACCACTAACGGAAAAGGCCAAATATAACTTTTTTTTTTCCCCACAAATGTCCTTTTACTTTGGCTTTCTTTTCTTCTTTCTCTTTATCCCACGTGTTTTACTCTCAGCAGTGACTCTGTACGTGCTGAGTGAGAAACATGAGCTCTACAAAGAATATCTCTTTTTTTTTTTCCTCCTCCACCCACCCATGTCAGTACGCAATAAGTAGCCACAGACCAGCTCTGGAAGGTGTTTGTGCTGATTGTACTGGGCCTGTTCCAGTCTCATGTATTCCACTCACACCTTGGTCATTACAAAGCAGTATTTAAAAGCAGACACTTTCAGTTAATCTCAGAGTAAGAAATGGATGATATGACACCTGTAAAGCCTCCAAAATGATATTCAGAAAAGACATTTCAGTGTTTAGAAATGGTATCGGTGCTCTAAAATTCACTGTGTTCTCCTGTCATTTTGTTGTCATTCGGTCAAGTTGTGAAATTAGGTTTAGGATTAAGCCTGCACTCACATTTCTTCCTTGGTGAAGTCTCCGTGGTAAAAAAGCAGAGCTGGAAATGCTCCTCTCTGTATGTGTGCAGAGAGGACTACAAAAATATGTGCACATTTTTGTACACTGAACCTCAGGGGAATTAAAGTACTGTGTGTTATTCAAGTAATGATTTGCGCAGACTAATGGATAGCCATGCTTTGTTTCACAGCAAACTTTGTTCTTTTGGTAAAATAACTCCTCTTTAATTAAAACATACTGTGGCTCGATGTAAATTGGTTTGAATAATCAACCAAACAATCTTACATAACCACCCTTTGTCATATTTTTGTTACGGCCATCAAATTAAACACATTTTTTATGATGTCATCAGTTGACCCTCTCTTATGCAGTCTACGTTTTGTTGTGAGTTGTTTTTTGGTTTTTTTGCACAACAATGTTGTGGTTTTCTGTCTCACCTCACAGTGAGAATACCCTCTGTTCGATTGTGGGCCCAGTGCCCTCATTGGTTAAGCATTGAATCGAAACAAGCATTAAGTCTGTGATGGATCAACTACCCTTCCGAGGTGGACCCTTCATTTTGCACATTGTCAGCTGAAGTCGACGAGAACCCCCTGTGACCCTCGGTTGAATAAAAGGGATCAAGAGTAGTATTTGGAGTCATTTTATTGAAATGGACAATTGCCAAATACTGTTACATTCAAATAAAAAAAAGAAATTAAGTATTTTGTGAATAATATTTTATTTCGAACAGAACTAATATTTTGTTGATGCTGCGAGAGCTATTTTGATATTTTGTGGAGAGAAAAAAATTGCTTTCGTAGCTTTTGACAACTGATTAAGATAATTGCCAATGGATTTCAGTAAATGAATCATTTCATAGAGACACAATATCTCTGAAGTAAGTTAGACAAAGAATCACAAATCTGTGAAAAACTCCATCTAAAAATTGTGGAAAATATTTAAAGAATATTATTCAACATAGAATTGCCAATCTTTTCAAGGTCCCACTATCTACAGTGTATAATAGCAAAACTTTTTTTTTTGTACTCTACAAACGCTCATGGTCTCAAGGCCCTCGGACAGCACTGAATTAAAAACAATACCATTATTCTCTACTGGATATCAAAGCAAGGGCTCAGGAACACTTCCAGAAATCAATGTCTGTCAACACAGTTCATCACGGAATCCACATATGCCATTTATAGCTGTTTGAAGAAGCCATATGTGAACACAATCCAGAATCACTGCCGTCTGCTCCGGACCAAAAATCATTTAAAAATGGTCAAGGCTAAATGGAAAACTATTCTGTTTCTCCGATGAACGATGAATCAACACTGGAAATTATGTCTGAAGAACCATTGACACATTGTCCTGTGGATCACAGAGGAGCAGGACCGTCCAACTTGTTATCAATGTACAGTTCATAAGCCTCTGAAGTGATGCAGTGAATGAGCACAGTTCTGGTGCTGAGCTTGCACTGCAGACTGCAGTCTCAAGTTTTTCAGTTATGAAGCAAGGAGGAACAGAACAACATTGATCTTAAGAAAATTCCAGTAACTTGTCTCCTGGTTTCTCAGCTTCTTGCAGACAATTGTTAAGAATAGTTGATGCTAAACAATGATGAACATTGTGTTCAGACTAAAATGTGTTGCTGCCATTTAAATCAATATATGATTTACATGGAATGGTATAATGTCAGTTCTCATATAAATGTGCTTTTGAGGGGCTTTTTTTGTGTTAATGGATCTTTCGCATTTCAAGTTATAATTGTTTTAAATTTGGAACTGGTCATAAAGATCAAACCTTTATGTTTCCAGTCAAACAGGATAAAGATTTGTTTATACTGGGTTATTCATTAGCTAAAGCAAATTCAGTCTCCACTGTGCTCCATCATCATCATCATCATCATCATCATCATCATCATCATCATCATCCCATTACATATGTACTAGTCTTTTCTGTCGTAAACCACTCCCGAATGTGGGTATGCTTTGCAACAGGATAACACCCCAGTATTCTACCGGATATGTAAGCCGGTTCTTCTCCTGTTATCTTCCTTCTGGGTTTAGAGATGTCTGATTATGTCCAGACTCAAGCAATTCCAATAACAATGTAAGCTTGGCCTCCTCGCCAAATGTTTTGGCAGATATGAAATCAGTACAAACAAAATCTGATTTGTGCATGCCCAGAGCTACAGCCCAGCATTACTGCAGTGACTACTGTAATTGTAGTCATGTATGTGTCGCAAGCCACAGTTCACGACGAGCAGGGTCGATTTTTTATCGTGCCACTTCACATTACCTCCCGTACCGTCACTGTCTTTATGCCAAAATTTTATCATTTGAATTTCAGTCTCCTTGTCCTGCGTTTACTGCATTTGATCGTGTGGGAGGCAGCACTGATTGCAAAACTCTCGCCATCAGGAGATCAGTTTTCTGGATTGCTGTGATGAATGGTGTCTGCTGGTGAGAATGGATTTGTTCATTTCAATTAACCTACAGACAAAAAAGAATAAATACCGTATATATTTGCAGGTCTGCGATCAATAGCAGAGCTCCACTGGCTCGTCTGGTTAGAAAAAGTAGAAGCAGACATTCATAAAGACTTGGATAAAGCCAGTCACTCAACTGAATTAACAAGTTATCTTCTTCGCAGTTAAATTAGCTGATTAGCAGCGAATGGTCGCAACAAATACACTTGACCTGACCAGAATGTAAATGTAATATTTGGTCACCTGCATATATAAAACGGAACAATTCTGTTTGAAAGGCATTGAGCATCAGCCACATTTTCACCCACTATATGTTCTTTCTGCCGACTCCTTTTGCGTGTTGTTGTAGAATTTATGGAATACATGTTTCCCCCTATTTGAAAGCCGAATTGTATTCTGAGTACTTCTGCATTTTTGCATAATTGCTTCTGCTGCGGTCTGTTGTTCCAGTTACTAACATGTTTTCACCAAGAAAATCTTTGTTTTTAGCCTGAGCTGATGTCTCGCCAATAAATACCTGCCGTCAGCCTCAGTCCTGTAGCCCCGTGCACTAGTTGCAGGAGGCATTGTTTTTGTTTGTGCCATTACTTATGCAAAGTACACCTCTCACCAGACTAAAATAAGTGCATCTTTGTGTGTTTTCGTTTCGACTATATGCCCTTGTTTTTGAGTAAATGTGGAGGTTGTGGTTTTGAGTTTGTTGGTGGGGGTGTTGTTTGAATGTGATGTGTAATATATGGGGAATACTCAGGCCTGAGTATGCAATCGTAATGAGGCAGTTTTCGGTGGAAATAACTGTTGTTTAAGTAACTTTCCAAAACAGTCGAGAGACATGCTCATGCGGGCCTAGGTAGCCCTGCTCTCACCCTCTGTTTTATGTCTCCTGTCTGATCAATGCAAGCAACTGACAACAGCACCAAAGCTTCCCTGATTGTTCCCAGTCAGAGGGTGTTGCATGCTGTCATGGCGCTTTGTCTTCTTTCTGAAGTTATTTACTGTTTGTTTCCCCCTCGATTTTCTGCTTTGTTCCTGTGTTTGTCTCGCCTGTATCTGCTGATTGGTGTTGTGATAATTACAACTAGGATTGTGCTGCAGGCGCTCCTGTATGCTCTGATGTTTCACACTGAGCCATTGTTCTCTTCATTGGCTGATTAAAGAAAACAAACACACGTCTAGGTGTTATTTTGTATATCTAACGGTGCAGAATAAATAGCACAACTGTGCAGTTTTATAAAACAGGTGTGTATCTCATGTTACGCCACTGCTTTGATTTACGTCTAAAAAAAAATATTAAAAAATCGCAATTTATTAGAGTCGAAACAAATAACATAAGTTCAGGAGATTATAATTTTAAATAATGAAAACCCAACAATTCAGCAACTATGGCATTGGCAATACCGAGGAGGATAGTGCTCTCTTTAAACAGGAAAAAACCTGAAAGAGCCAGACGCAGAGGTGGGCAGCCGTCTGCCTCGACCGGCCGGGGTGAGAGGACAGCAAGAAAAGAAAAGCACTGCACAGAGGAATAACAAACACACAAACACCGGTCAGGTTGATAAGGCCAGGAACCTCAGATCAGACAACAGCAGCTGTGGGCTCTGAAGAAATATCATGGCAGACAGGACAGAGAGTTAAAGGCACTAACGGTGTCATACTTCTTTGGGAAGCTAAATCCAATAGGAATGGCTTCTGAAATTAATTTCAAATTATGATGTAAGTGAAGTTCTGATTATGTCTCTTAAGATATTTGCAATTACACAAGAAGAAGAACTGATGGACTGTACTCGTTCTGCCAGTTAACCTGAGCAATGCAATATTAATTATACATTTTAATTTCATCAACAACAAAAAAAGTCCTGATTGAAAAGTAAACCCTTTGTTTGTATTTGCTTTGTCTTGCAATTGCAAAGCAACAGCAGTTCTGGGAATCATTATGCCAGTGCTGCAAATATTTTTATTGAAATAGTTCACATAATGTTAAGCATTGTGTCAGAGTTGAGTTGAATAAATGTTTAAAGTTCATTTTCTTTATAACTTTGCTCAACCGAAAGCCCTGTCAATATAACTGCCATGTAGGGCAACAGAGCACAGAGTTACCAGTCTTTTTTTTTTTTTTAACACCCTTTTGCCTTTGAGCAAGAGGCAGTAATGATCAGAACTTTCACTGATGATGAGACTGGCAGATACAGAACAAGGAAACACAGAATAACAGTCATGATTAGCTGTGTTAAAAAGGTGGGGGGCGTCACGTCAGGCTTTTCTGATGCAGAAATACCTGCATCGATTCGGCTGCGATTCCCTCCCAGCTTTGCCCCTGATTCAACCAGTTTGAATCGATGCAGCTGTATCTTAGACATTAAGCCCAGCACATTGATTCCACTTGGTGAATCGTGACACCTCCTTTGTCTGTGTATGCACACGCAAGGACGGACACACACATACACACACACGCGCACACGTTCGTTTTCATATCTTTCAAGATTTTGTTATTCATCCACAACAAGAAGGCAGATGTTGATTTTAAGCATGACCATGTATGAAGCAGAACATTACCCCACATGCTAAACACCCCCTGCTCTACATCTGCTTCACATGTTTCTCGAGGTCAGCTAGAAAATCTGCTGCTTCTTTTGTGACCCTTGAATGTATGGATTTGCCCAGTTTTCTATTTTCATGCCTCGTTTTTTTTTTTTTTTCTTTTCCCCCTCTCAATCAAAGCTTCAACCAAGTTGCAACCTTTTTGGCAGTGTTCCTCTGCAGGCCATTTCCAATATTAACCCATTGTATTGTCCACACTGCTGCAACCTCTGTGGACTGGTGAGACATCGAATATGTCTGAAGGGAACATGGATTGCTATGGTCCCCATGGGAGCTCTCAGAAGGAATGAGATGGATGACACACTTGCACTAAAGCGCTGCACTTTTCCCTCAGGTCAGATCTGCTAAGGATGCTTTTGTGCTAAACCATCAATACATGCACAGATATTACGCAGATATGCTTAAACAGTGACTGGATTTTTTATTAAAAAAAATTTTGACATGCTTTGACAGTAAACTAAAATAATCATTTACTGCCGGCACATATCTGGCAATACACATATACTGAGGTCAGTGCCACGGGTCCCACTCAGTTTGAAAGCCATCCCCTGAGTATTTTCGAACAACTGCCTACAAAATGCGGCTCCACAATTAAAACATCTTCCGTCGTCTCGGGAGGGCATGCACCTCCTTTCAAACCCTCTATTGATTAAAATCAATATGGTCCAATTTCATCAGCACCACTGTCCTTGTGCTTACTGGTGTCTGTCTTGCAGAGGGCCTTGGGTGTGTGATGAACTACAGCTTTCTTTGGGAAGATCCATTCCTTATGAGGTGATTGGGTTAACGTGCTCCCCTGAGCCATGATATGTATAGCCGCCTTTTTCATTGCATCATTTGTCTGCAACATTGATTAGAGGTTCATTGAATGCAACAATGCAACAAAGCTGGCTGTGCCGTCGGTTCGAAATGTGCAGGGAATATGAAACACAATAGGCATTTCTTTGCACACACTGTGCTGAGCAGATTTGTCCATTTACATGTGTGTGGCTTGTGCAAATGTATGATTATATGTTCTTCGGAAAGTGGCGTCGACCACTGATGCATGTATTTTTAATTGCCAGGCCAGTGTGAGAGTTTGAGGAAGAGGCCCCTGGACAGAGGCTGAGCAAAACTCAGCCATGCCGTCCTGTCACTTAATTTGTTTCCTCTCAGACTGCCTCCCTCACTCTCTTGCTGTCTCTTTGTTTCTCTCTGTTAGTCTGAGTGGTGTTAGCTGACCTTCACTGGGACACAGCCATGACTCTAATTGCATTGATATGTCAGTGAGCTCCAGTGGTTGCAGGAGAGTATAGCAATATTACCCCAAAGCACTGTGGTGGTGCCATGTGTATTTTGCTTTCTTTTCACTGATGACTCACAGAATAAAGCAGCTGAAAAGAAATAGACAGACCCGTGCTTGCACACACGTAGCTCTTCAAAATT
Source organism: Lipophrys pholis (assembly GCF_963383615.2). NCBI lineage: Eukaryota > Metazoa > Chordata > Actinopteri > Blenniiformes > Blenniidae > Lipophrys > Lipophrys pholis. The sequence continues at coordinate 9,479,090 of NC_137636.1, forward strand.
AATTCTCAGCAGGATGCCCAAACCACACCCGGGTGTGCCGTACGCATGCAAAGCCTTTCAACCGTACTCCAGATTGGGATGTAATACATCGCCTCCATGTCATGTCCGGTATGTTTGTGATGGTTTATTTTAAGTCGTAATGTCAACTCACTGCTTGCTGCTATCTTTTATCATCAGTTAAGGCAGGGAATTATAATTTCTCTGCTTTCAACTTATTCATTAGAATTTCCCAGCAAAGAGCTCGGGCATATCTATGGAAGTCTTCTAGTTTGGAATAACAGCAGAAAGTGTTTGATTTGCATATCTATACATCTTTACTCTGTGTTATGTGCCACAGTGGTTTGCACTGTTATCATTCATTGAATTTATGTTGGCCTTCATGTCTGGAGTTTGCATGTTCTCCCTGTGAATCCATTACAGGACTTGAATGTTAACATGTGTGACTGTGTGTCAGTTTTGTGATGGACTGGTCACATGATTCTGTGTTTTGGACTTGATGAAATAATGCCCTGTTACCTTATGCAGTATTTTCCTTTTATATGTCATGCATATTGTGGATGAGTGCCGTTTATTTTTCTCAGATTTGACTCAAACCGCTGAATAAAGAGCAGCTTTAAATGCAAAAGAAAAAACCCTTTTAATGATATTGCTTTTTAATATTACCATCATTCAGCTGTGCAGCATGTTTTCATGATCCTTTGCTTCCTTCTTCGTTTTGATTGTGATAGAAGCTGATTTGATCAAATTCTTTTCCCTGCCAACTTGTGGGTGGCTGCTCGCACATGTTTCTGCCCTCAGGCTTTTGTATGTGTGTGTCATATGTATTCATCAAATGAAATATCTGAAATCAAGTGGGAGCAAAGAATTTGCATATTGTAAAATTCAATGTGAATTAAATACGCTTTTGTTTATTTGTATTTTTTAGGACGAGCTAGTTTCCTTCTAAATGCTGCCATTATTTATTGCAACAATACAATGATATCACTGGATTTAAATGAGTTGGGACAATGATCACATACAGTATTCTGCATCAGTGTATCACACAATCTTTCAAGTCTCTTTGACTAGTTACATATTTATTTTACATTTCTTTAAGCATGGCTTCCACCAGAGAACTTCAATTATGTAAATTAAAATAGTTTTTTTTTTTAATTACATTTGTTGGGTTTCATTTGGAAATGGAGCTTTCAATTTTGACAAAATATTTTGCTCAGTAGTTTCATTTTTATATAATTTTTTTAGGCCGATTCCAGCAGACTGTTATTTTGTATTTAACCTATTTTTATACAGAAATCATTATTTGGACAATCTTCACAATAATAATTGAAATAATGAGCCTGTTTCCATAACTATACAATCCTACAAAATGGGGGTAATCAAGTAATTGTGATTACCAGATATTATACATTTATGTGAGCCGCAAGAGTGATTTCATTGGAAAGACTTTGCTCGTTTCAGAAGACTCCATTTCTTTTGTTAAACAAAGCTATGCGTAAGGTCTCTTCTTCATTCCAGATATGACTTTGTGTAGAATTTCTGCTGTTGCATGTCATGTTTGCTGTATTTTGTCTTCTTCTAGGGTTTATTACACATGTGCAGATTTCAATATAGCAGATAAACTGGTATCGGTGCACAAATACATCAGTTTTGTGTAAGAATATCTGTGTTAATCTGTTTTGTTCTGATCAGGTAACATATATATATATTACTGGTCACATGATCAATTCAGTAATCTGACGTCTCCACAAAGATAAATAAATGAGCTCAGTAATAGAGAATATCATTAGAGTCTTCAGGTGTCTGCATCTCAACTGTTTGCACCTTTTGTACAGCACCGAAGACAGATCTGTGTTTTTTGAAGTCAGTCTTTTTTAGCATTTAAATTTGACTTGGAGGAGTAAATGAGCGCCATTTTATTTGAATGAGTATATTTATAATATTGAATTGATAACTTGGTTATTTGGTTATCACCATTATCCAGGCAAAGTCCAAACAGAGTTGCTGTAAATCATCTTTTCACACCCAGCCACTTCAGCTGCACATTTTGATTAATCAATTTTGAGTTTTCCTTTTTTTTTTTATTATTATTTTTTTTTAAATAAGTCCAGACTGCTTTGATATGTCTGCGACTGTCACAGACATTGCAGTCTGTCCTAACTAATTTTGCTGTATTGTGACAAATCTTCCTCACTTTTTGAAATAAGAAACCAGCTTTATCCTGCAGCAGGAAGAAAATTGAGAACCATTTTTCCAGCTGGTGGTCTGTGTGATTTTTCTCAAAATGGATGAGGTTGAAGGACAGCTGAGAGGTGACAGTTGCAGCAGAAAGCTAGAAGAAGGAAAAAAAACTTTGCAGACAATTTTCAGACAACAAGGGAGAAGAGAAAAGTAAATGAGATAAAGGAGGCAGGAAGAAGTGTACAGTTGTTTGAAAGAGGGAAACCTGTGTTGACGGGGACAGGCTGGTTACCAGATGGGTTTTGTCAGAGAGAGAGAGAGGGGAACAGAGAGAAGGAAATGGTTAAGAGATGGAGGCTGATGTGGCTTTCTGTAATGCGATATGGCAGATGCGATTTTATTTTTAGGACACAAGGCCCCAGAACGATAGGTTTTATAGGGTTTTGAGTGGGTTGATCTTTTTAAATATTCAACTTCAATGAAATATGGAGCATGACTCCAGGCTGTTTGGAATTCATAAGTCTGTTTGGCAGGACTGGCCCTGCATATTGAGAGCTGTCAGAATCGGCCTGAGTGTTAAACACAACCCTTCAGCTGGCAGCCGAAACAATGGCAAAAAAGAAACACCTCAGTGGGAATACAAAAGGTTCAAAGAATGAAAGTCTTCTATTGGAGGCTGACATATTTAATCACTGGTAATTTAACGCCAAGACAGAAAGTGATTCTGTCCTATACTGTATTCTGCGTGAACCAATAACGTCACGCAGATTAAATTCCTTTTTTTTTTTTTGCTAAATATCCTTGTGGATAATGAATTGGTTATCAATAAAAATGTGACTAATCTTTATCTGAGTGTTGGAACTTTTGCCAAAAGAAGTGCTTTTCTTAGTATCACGAGTAAAAATGTGAACCATGTCTTACCGAGGAACACACAGCCACCAAAACCAAAATATTAAAGGATCTACACACCAGAGGTGCCACATGGCTTGCTATATCTCATACCTGGATGTTGAAGCAATTTGAGTCACAACTGAGCCTCTTCTGAAATGTATGAGTCTATAAATAGAGCAGATAAAAGTTTGTGGATTTTTAAAAAAAATCTAAGACGGTGTAGTAGTGAAGCTATCAAAGACAATCTAGGGTTGGTAGTGAATATACGCATGCTTTACTTATGCCCAACTCGCTTTCATGATCCACTGTAGTCATTTTGTACAGACTATTGGCTGTGCATCCGTTTTTCCACATAAACTTCCTCTTGGTTATTGAGGTTATTAATCCATGTCACCTGCAGATTGCAAGTAAACAGAGCTGTGTGCTTCCACCTGTCTGTGTGTCTGAGGATGCATTTGAAAGTGTGTTTCAGCTTCATGTCTGGAGGCGTGTGAAGGATCAATATTTTCCTCTCCCAGTGTGACAGGTGTACACTGCTGGAGAAAGCAGCTGATAGAAAGCCTTAGTTAGTGTGAAGTCACCGAGGGGAAATACATATGCATTAGACTACGACTGCGGGGGATATTTACCAGCAGTAACCATACAAACAACAACAGCTAGCAAAGCCTGAAACCAAGACATGTTTAATTCATGCCTGATGCAGTAAAGTACACTGTCTACACACCTGTATCAGTGAAATAGCCCGTGCTCATTCGGTCTGTGTGTATGTGTTTAGCTCTCTGCAGTGATATGTGTCCATCAGGTTGTCTTGCTGTGCTTGTGCCTGATATCTCCTTTGCTTTCGGTATATGTGGGACACACACACACACACACACACACACACACACACACACACACACACACACACACACACACACAGGCAAGATCCCAGGAAATGATGCGGTCCCTGTATGAGGAAACATCCTCAGTCCATTACCCTGCATGTAGACATAATTAGCGTAAAGCAGGACGAAGGGCCCGGGTTGCTGCAGCCATCTGCCAGGTGTACGTCCTCTTTGTAATGCAGGCAGATGTATTTTTTCATATTGTGAAAAAGAAATAAAGCCTTTTTTGTATTGCTGACTATAGCCTCCAGTAAAGATTTGTTTTTATATTTTAAATCTTTCTAAGTTGCTTGATCTAGGTAATAAAGACTGCATTACTCACATAATCAATTGCATTCATTTACTTTCCCTCAGATCATAGTCTTGTCATGATGTACCATAGCAAATTGCTGCACACGGTTTATATTGATCTGAATCGGTGGTCTGTCGAACTGTTTGGAAACGCTGCTGAGGCGATGTTACTGATGTGTCTTTAAGATTTGACAATGAAAAGATCGCTTGTGGGGTCCATTAAAGCAGAGGCTTTGGATTATCGCTGTATTCTCACCAGACCATCCGATACAATGCGAGACAGTAGTGAGTGCAGAGTTGCAGTACTAGTGATAGGGAACCAGGCTCACTTTAGAGGCATTGTTAGACGCACCAAGGCGTGTTAACGTAATGTCATGCTCCGCTGAACCTCACAGTGACTGGGGTTCTCACTGAGGGGCAGAGGACTTGAGGGACATCCAGCTCAGCCTTTTCATATTCTTCACATCACTCTTATCGGTTTCTGGCATCAAAATCCCCCTAACACGACTAGCAACTTCCAGCTCACTTTGCCATGTACCGCTGCATTTTAATATGTCATATTTGCTTATAGATCGTAGGTGGGATGCTGTCTATATGGTTTTTGTCTATATGCACATGGGCCTATGTTTGTGCAAAGGTACTTGCCATGTCCAGTTAAAGCGTACTTACTAGCTTGTAGTCATAGAGAGTGACCTATAAATGTCCAAGGACCGTCCCCCAGATCCCGTCTTTTCAACCATTTATTCAAGCTCCACTTACTGTGATTACAGATTACTTTTTGTTTCATTAATTAATTTCATCAACATGCCAAAACATAGAAAACAAAGATGCGTATAAAGAAAATAAATCATTTGCTACAAACAAACCCACACACACCCTTCAGAAATAATCTATATAAATAATCATTTAAAGCTATATTTTATAAACACAAATTGTGTCCAATTATAGACACCCTATACATACACACATAACACATACATCTGATTCAATGTATCTGACAAGGTGCTGTTCTGATCAGCATTTCTGGTTCATATTCAAGTGTAAGGTTACTTTGAAGCCTGAAATAGCAGGGGGAGAGCCTTTATTTCCCACACATCTGATTCAAATTTGAGTTATAACTTGTGGGTTTTCGTTTCCAGAAAAAGAACTCTGGAGCACAAAGCATATCAAAAGTTGCTTAGAGCCTTTACAAATTAACTGTACCAAATTGAGGATTGTGGTGGGCCAACATGCTTCTCTTTTTGGACTGATTATCACTGTAACTTAATCAAAATGTGTGCTTTTGGCAGGACTAGTAGGGTGTAATACATCCCTCTCGGGCTGCAACTAATTAGTATTTTATTCTCAACTAATCTGTAGATTATTTTTTGAGATTTTACAGATTACATGATTCTTACATTATTAAAGAGAATTGTGACAGATCCCACCACAAGTTCCTGGAGCCCAGTTTGAATATATTTTTTTTTTTGTAACAAAAACTTTCTAACGTACAAACCAGAGAGAAGCGGCACGTTGACAATCTGTAGCTACAGTTAATGCCGGCTGTATTTTTGCTTGATAAATAACTTTTTGTTAGTCGTCACGATTGATTTTCGCGGCTTTTCAACTAGCTGCTGGCTACGCATGCACACATACACACACAAAATCAAAGGCCATTTTCAGTCATATAATCTACAGACTGGGGCATATCCTTCTAAAAAGCTTGCAAATTATGCTGCTTTTACACCAAGATTAGGATGTACTTTGTCTGCATTTCAACAAAGATATTAGGAGTTGTTAAATGTGCGAGAGAAGAGACAGAAAAGGACGGAGGAAAATCACAGCTCAACAAAGGAAAACACTCTGATATGCATTAGAGCAGGACAGGCCTCAGTTTCTTATACCGGTGCTGTTTTTCACATTACCCATAGGGTTTGTTATAGTGTTCTTCCAACAGTCCATCCCTCCTCTCTCTCTGTTTTCTCTTTCTTTTCTCTTGAAAACTCTGTTTTCAGGTCCAAATTACAATCATTGGTTCCAAATCATGCCACCATCTTGATGCTGTTTATTCTGTGCACCTTGTCATCTTCTCAGTCATCATTACATTTCTTCTGCTGTTGTGCTCTTTCAACTCGGCATATTGCTCGTCGCTTCTCCTCATTTTTTCTTTTTTTTTTTAATCCTGCATGCTGTTTTGACGTCTCCCCTACGTGACAGAGAAGCGAGATGGACCACTCTGCACACACATAGTTATTTACTACAAACAAGCCAGGGACAAACCTTTGGTGACTGGTGTATTGCCAGGTAATGATCTTTAATTACAGTCAGTCTAATACTCCCAGGCACACTAACAAGCAGTCTGCTGGCTGTTACCTTTTAAAAGACTTGGACGTAGGGGGGGGGGGACATGAAACATTTATGACACCATGCAGCTCCAGATTCTGGCTTTTCTTCACGCTTCCCAGTTGTTTTTGTATGAAATCATAGCTTTTAACAGCACATCACCCACTATCTCTCTCCAGCCAACCACATCACTCTATCCAACTCGGAGTTCCCAGCCGACCATGGAAAAATGCAGGGCACATCCTGGACACGTCGCACTGGAACCAGATACATTTACACACCATGGGGATAGAACGCTAACCACCACACAACTGCACCTGTTTTCAAACACCAAAGAATGCATCTGTAATTTACACTTAGTGACAGATGGTTCAAGCATTGTTTTGTGTAATTCTGTAAAAGAATTAATCATGAAGCCCTACATATAATTGTTTCATCTGTACGTATTTATACAGCTTATGGTCAGGAGCCACTGAAACCTGAGTCTTTATACCAAGTGTATTTCACAACGAATCTAATTGAGTTTCTGAATACGACCTGAACATCAATCTGGAAACTGGCCCCAAATGTTTCACTTGTAAATGCGAAGAAATGGGGCGAAATAGTCATCATTAGACAGAACATGCCGTGCCCTGCCAAGCCAGCTAGCGGTGTTTTGATTTATGGCGGGTGTAGAAACGTGTCTTTGATCTTGCTAACTTCAACTTGTTGTGTCAGTCACTCTGGAGAGAGAAAAAGTCACTTCGCTGTCTGTATTTTTGTGAGTCTGCTTGACTACTCGCTTCTTAAAGTGATCAAATGCAGCAAACTTCATAAGAGTGGAGAGAAGGGGAGGGAGCGGGAGATGAGAGGAAAGGCTCATCTGCATCTGTATTTGAAGTGGCAAATGCAAATGGACCAAATGATCTGACAAGAGGAAAATGTGAATTCCTCTCTGCAGCTATTTGCAGATAAAAAAAAATTGCCGCGGGGGGGGGGGGGGGGGGGGTTCCATTTCTTTATTGGACAGGGCCTTTCACGTTACTGCAAAATGCCATCCTGTCAGACATAAACCACCATGGTTCCCGCTTGAAAATTCCCAATGATATTTCCAAACCATTCAGAAGAGCGATTAGTCTGTTTTGTTTGAGTTTTTGCTTGTCTTACGCTGCAGCACAGCCAGTGTAAGTCGCTGGGTAAAAGGCTGTGAGCTTTGAGACTCACAGTTTAAAGACACTTTTTTTTTTTTTTTTTGGAGCAAAGCTAAGAGCAAGAAGAGGCACAACAAACTCAATCTGCCAGCTCTCTTATGATTGTTTTTCAACTGTTTCTCTTCTCCAGTCTGGCTTCCAGCGAAGTAAAGGACGACGTCGGACTGTTGACTGTGATAGACTGCTAGTTTGCCACAATCACACTGGGCTCAGCGGTTTACACATGAGAATGCCTGGAGACGGGCATTCTCCCGTGTTGTCTGTTTCCCTTCAACCTCTTAACAACACTCCATGTAGATGAGTTCATGGTTCCCGCAGTCTTGGCAGTATTGCTTTTGCAGTCAGAGAAAGGAAGAGACAGGCAAGCACGACTGCATCCGTGACTTCACCTTCTGTCTCTCTGCAGAGACTCCCGAGCTTCAACTAAACTTTTCCAAACACCAGGAGAGCAGGGGGAAGAGAAATGACTAAAGGCTCATCTGCCTCAGGAGAAGCAGCAAAGATAAATGAGGCAAATGATCCTACCCGAGATAATGTAAACTCCTTCCTGCTGGTATTTGCAGATGGAATAAAGGAATGCCTTGTGCACTCTTTAATATTGAGCCTGGAAAGTTTCTCGGTGAGCTGCCAACACATCAAGGTGTGAAGATGAGTCGTTTTAAGAGCTGCACAATATTTCACCTGAATACTAGTATTTCTCTGTTTGCATGCTAAAAATTCACATCAGTGAACATGTGATGTTAATCAAAATAAATGACGCATACTCACACACACAGATAGAAAAATACTCAAATGAGTGTTTCTTTTATGTAACACTTTTGCATGAGTGTTTATTTTAACAGAAATGGGATTTATCAGCTATTAGGCCCTGTTTATGTGACACGCTTGGAGTGAAAATGCATCATTTTTGCATTTTTGTTTCAAAATAATTTTGTGTTTACACTGCGTTAAATATTTTTATTATATAATATGTTTGGATCACCAAGACTGTGTTCTTTTATTCCGTATGGAATATTTAGATGATCACAGTGGTCAACATCGTGACCGATTTATAAAACCACTCACATTATTTTAGAACAGAGCTATTCAAAATGTCAAGTCCATTTCTTTTCCATATTGCAATATACACATATATATATTGCCAATAGGTAATGTACGTTCGAAATCAAAAGGTGATTGTATGCTCTTGTATATATGGTACAAAAATTGCACATATTTACCCGTGATAGAAAAACTTTCTCAGAATCTACTATCTTATGATAAAGCGATTTTTGTCCTTACTAAACCTTTAAAAGCCGGTTAAATGTATCGTCACCAACTTACTTTTTTAGAAAAACAAGAAAACTCACTTTCTTCTCACAAGGCAATAACTGGAGCAATAAGCTGTTTTATTCACAAGGACATGCTCCCATTTAGTGTTTTAAAGAGCTCGATTTAGATGGATGGCAATGATCCTAAAATCGAGGTAAACAATACCCAGTTGGCAAGATTTAAGAGAAAAATGCATCCGTTTTGGAGACCGTCCCAAGTATTGGCCTTCTGGCCGGGGCTGATTGTTCAAAAGGAAGTCCCCCAATTTTGTCAGAGTGCATTTACAGCCCTCGTCCATATGTGGACAAATGTTTTCTGAAGCCTCTTTTGTAGCTCCACAGGGAGCTGTGCAAACTCTGACCAATTGCCAGAAATGGCGTCTCTTGAGTCGCCTTGATTTGAGTGCTGGAGATTCTGAGGTGGAGACGTTTGTCCTGCTCCTCGCGTCTGCTGGACGCTGGTCACTCTTTTGGCTGCTTACGACCATAACACAGCCGAATTTATGACGGAGCTGTCTGCCGCTGAGTCGCATTGTGAGGAAAAGGGACAGTCGGCTTCCAGAATGTGTGAAATAAAAAAGATGATTTGTCTGGCTGCATTGATTTTTTGATTTTTTTTTCTTCTTCTTCATCTTCTTCTCAAAGCTTCCAGTATTATAGGAGTGCATTGCTAAATCAATGTGATTCATTGAATTATTGATAATGTGGCAGTTTTAGTAGGCAATTGAAATAAAAGGTGAAACACAACTAAATATCAAATTTAAGCTGAACGGAAATGTACCGAGTAAATCTTCGATTTTATTTTATATATGAATTTTTTCTTCTTTTTTTTTTTTTTTAAACAAACCTTCGATCATATTGTCAAAGAGGAATAAGCACACAACCCCGGTCATCGCAGCGTGTGCTCAGTTAAAGACGCCAGCTTCGCCTTCAGATTCGACGGCCATCCACAGTTAAATTCTACTTGAATCGTTCTCTGGTACAACCTTTGTCAGCTGCTGGTTAAAGGAGTGCAACCTGTGAGATGAGGCATGTTTTACATCTCTCAAATGTGTTTTAGATCTTAGTTGAAGGCATATGCTGAGAAACGTCGAGGCTTCAAAGGAAGGGGCAGCGAGGTGTCACAGGCGGGCCGAGTGAGAAGAAACTGAACTTGCCAGCACTTTGATCATGTCCACCAGTAAAGGCCAGAGCCCTGTTAGGGAGAAAAGAATCACACTTTTGGATAAGAGGTCTTATTCAAGTGTGGGTTTTTTCCATTTCTTTTTGAAGTGTAAATCTGTATGTGCGCGTGGCACTTCTTTTTAACGTCTGTTTTTCCATAAATGATCATTAGGGCTGAAAATAATGAAAATGTTAATCAATTCCAGTCAATTATGACGCAAATGTAAATTCAGATATTCGTGTGTTTGACTTTCGTCACTTCGGATGTCTAATGATACCGGATTCAACTCCCCCCTCCTGTTGAATATACCAGAAGTTAAGATTTGCACAAATATATAAACAAGGCATCAAAAATGCAAATAGTTGATAAGACGATGGATCATTTTCACATCGTGAGCTCCACATCTGCGACTGTCATTTGTAAATGTGTGTTTGCGAGGAGGCACCTCCGAGCAGAAAGCAGCAGAATTGATGGGGGCAGATGACGGGTTTTTACGGGGAGGACAGAGGAATCAGGATGTGATAGGGAAATTGTGGTGGGAAAGGATCGAATGTGGGAAATAATTGTCATGTGTTACAACAGAGACTGCTGCAACAGGAAGAGGGAGCAGAAAGGGTTAGATAATGAGGGGAGACTTGGATTTTCAGCTGTGCTATGGCAGCACACTCCACTCATTTCATCCCTTTAAAATCCTCCCACTGCCTCTTGTTTGTCTAACGAGCTTTTGTGTGCCCGCGTGTGCGTGCGAGTGTGTGATCGTCGGCTTTCTTTGCTTAATTTTTCAGTCAGTTCCTTCTTGTCTGCTCTCTTTCCCCCTTTATCCTTATTTATTTGTCAGAGGTTGTGTTCAGGGACGTTCCTTGTCATTCGTCAGCTCAGCCCATAAAACACACTGTCATGACTGACTGGCCACGCTCCAAACTCATTACCGATTGGCTGACAGAGCGGGTCGCTCTGTTCTGCTCTGGTGTGTTTGACTCCTGTTTGCCAGACATTTCAGGCTCAGGAAACTTTAAATGCAGTGGTGTCTTTCCCGGCGCCACTCCTCTCAGCCTCACGCTCAAGGTCACATGAATATGGATTTACCCTCTCCTTCCAGCACACACATACTGATGATGAAGTCTAAGATCTACTCAGAGGGATTATAATTCAGAACGTAGGTCTGATCTTGGCATCTGGGCGTCGCTCTGTTCCTCTGTCTGTCTGGCAATGTGTTTTAAAGAATAGGAGAGATGAAGAGGAGCACTGTAGAGGCAAAGCGCTGAGATGAAGCGCAGAGAAAGGAGAACGGATGATGATAGTGGGATCAGGGGAGGTGGAGCAGGGTGGGGGTGGGTAAAAAAGGAAAAGAGACTTGGAGATTGGAAAAGGGCAACATACAATCTTATTGAGTTTCTGTTGTGGTTGATCAGCTATATCCATTTCATCATATCGAGCTGGCTCCATGCCACAGACGGCTGCAGAAAATGTATCCTCATCAATGTGTGTATACATGCTGTACACTGCCGTGGTGTTGGAGTATCCACATTACTTCATGCATATGCGCCACTAAAGTCTTAAACATTATTGCTTGATGCCGCCTGTCTTGTGTGTGCTCTGCATATTCTTTACCCTAACTTGCTTTTCTTTCCTCCTCTTTGTGTCGCTTGTAATTTGACATGTAATCTGATTAACCTCCGTGCTGCCGTTCATTTAGTGAGTCAGTCACGCATCATCTCCTTCTCACTGTCCTCCCTCCTTCTCTTAGCGATGCTCACTGTTTTTGTCTCCGTTTTTCCCGCCCGCAGAAAACAACAAGGCACCTTTACAAAGGTCCCGCTCCCGGCAGAATATAAATGCGAGCTCAGCGGCGGTGAAAGCTCCCTCCGCCAAGGAGGCCCATAACGAGTATGAGGCCCATCCATCCACAGCCAGGGCCAAGGCTCCTGCGTGCTCAGAGTCGGGCCGCAGGTACAGGAACATCCCAGGTCACTGCTATGGCCTGGACAGAGAGAGGGTGGTCAACAGAGAGGTACTTAAACCAACTGAAAAAGAGATGGAGGTTGAAGAGCGTCCGGCCCTTCAACCCCCGTCCTCCAGTCCTGCGGTCAGCAGTTGTGGCACCAGCGGAGAGTCAGATGTCGAGGCTCTCCTCGCCAGGTTAAGAGCTTTGTGAGGTTGTTTTCTTATCTCTGAAATTATTCTTTTTAATCATTATTATTGAGCACACACTATATTTTGACACTTGTATCTTAATGTCCTCTGAATGTAACCTAAAAAGATTCTCCTCAGTATGTTAACAGAGAGGATTTCATTCTTTCATCACCTCTGTTGGAGTGACTTGGAAAAACGTACCACATTCATGCCTGAACAAAGCGCTTGGTCACTCTCCAAAGCTTTGTTTTTCAGTTTGAGCAAAGGGAATCGCACATTTCACCCACCTGGAATGGAAGGAGGGCTTTCTGCCACCAGGACGTCCAAACGGGGTAACTTTTCTTCACAGCCTTGGTGCAGCTTTTGTTCAACACTTATCAAAGCAGGAGATATTTTCCTTGTGGCTTTGCGGCTCAATCGCTCTCATTTGCCGTCACCAGATCTTGTTCGGCTTCAAACCTTTGCATCGCAAAAGTCAGTCAAGCCAGCAGCAAAGCAAAAAGCACAGCAACAACACCAAGTATAGAGTTTCTAATTTTATTTTAGCTTCTCATCTGTAGGCATTTCCTACTTATGAATGCGCCCACATATAAAACTGCAGTTACTTCCTGTCAATTTTAATTGTCTGAGGTAATCCGCCTTTGTTTCCCGTGTTCCCACATTAAATCCAGCTTAGATACCATTAGCACCTACAATTTGTGTTTGGCTTTGATCGGACCCAAAATTCAACATGCAAGAACGTTTGTGTGAAATGAAATGTAAGGAAATCTGCAGACATCCAAGTCCAAGCCAACATGGCAACACTGAAAGGAGGTTCAAGAAACACGACTTCCTCTTTAACAGGATCAAACATCAGCTGTTGAGAGACATAATCAATGCATGAGGCTCGATATATAAGAAATACACATTTCAAGCTTTATAAAAAAAATTTTTATTTCTAAATCTATATTATTTATTTACAAAATACAGACTATGATGCTCAATGGTACAGCAAGTAATAAACAAGCTGATCAGACTTTGTCCTGCAGGAGTTTGATTCAGTCATTTTACAGTGTAGAAATAAAAAATAAAAAACATCGATGCTTCAAACATACAAATGTGTCATGTTAGTGTTAAATGGGGAAAAAAATAAGCCACTGATAAATTCAGTTAAGTGCACTGCCAAAAAGGTTGCCCATCTTTTATAATTTCTAACATAATGTGTTCTCAAATAGTCAAGGAGAAGGTTGTTCAGCACTTTTCTTTGGTGCAAGTTTTCAAGAAGTATGCGATGTTTAAGCATTTCCTTTCCATCTGCTGAATGTATTTCTTTTTTTTTTCTTATTATAATTTCCTCTCTGTATTTCTGTGTATAGTTGATTATATTCATGTTCATGGTATTAGTCAGATAAACCGCAAGCATAATTCCTCATCTTGTAATTTCTTTGTATTTTTTATGGTTTTCTCCTTTTTTCTTTTTCATTTGTTGTTGTAGGAGGGAGGTGATTTATGTCATCAATTTGCCTAATTATACGATTGCAAAGAGCACATATTGAAATATAAAGATCTATATGATACATATCTGTAATTATGACACATGTCATAGCAGTAATTTGATTTGATTTCAGTTGTGTCCATCTGTTCTTTGTCATTAGCTCGTGAGAACATCTACTCAAAAGAGCCGATTCTCTGAGAAATTAAGTCTTAGTGAGAAAAAAAACAAACCGGCAACATGCTGATACAGTTTTTCTTCTGCATTCCTGCTGCAATCGCTCATACATTATGCATTTGTTATTTCTTTATTTGTACTCATCAGTTTTATAGTCCCATTTACAATAAAATAAAGCAACCAAAAAAAAAGTTCATTTTTGTCTGTCTTAAATTACAAAGTCAAAGTGAGTATATGTGTGTCTGCGAGTGTTCGGAGAGTTTTGTTTTTATTCTCATTGTTGATAATATAACTCACTATGCTGAAACAGATCACATCCTCATTACAGGCACCCTGAAGGCTTTGCAGAAGGTATACAACCTGAATTAATGTCTGATGCAAGTAAGCAGCACTAATCAGCTCCAAAAGGTCCCAGAACACTGTGACAGAGTAAAATGAAAAGCTAAAATAAAAAATGGAGCAGTCCCAAACAATTCTTCAAAGTGATAATTATTGTTGTTTCAAGCAACCTTCTGCTGTTTGATTTTAAATCTGCTTGACCACATATTTGAAGCACAACTGAACCTGTGTTCATGCTTGAAGTTGGTGTGAATATTGTTGTAAATCAAATTAATTGAAGGGTTGCTGTGGATCAATTTCGATTAATCACGATTTAATATCAGGTTTTTTAATCTGTTTTAATTCTGTTTGATTTTGCATGTGTGTTTACTATGTTTGTTAAACACCTTCAACAGGTCCACATTAACCAAAAAAAAAAAAAAACCTTACAAATATTTATTTGCATTGATTACTTGTTGACGTTATCCGAGAGGAGATTCATCACTTGGGGGTTGTCTGCTCCTTGTGGAGTTCAAACTGCTCGATCATAGATTTTCTCTTTGATCAGTAAAACATTTCAGCGAAAAGTGTTTATGAAAACAGTCGAGGCGAGAATTAAGCTGTCCAGTTTCTGAATCTGTCCTCGTTTTGGTTCCCCCTCTGCTAGTTTAGACGTTTTACGAAAGTTTTGTAATGCGTTGGGCTTGACGCTCCGTCTCATTTGCATAACATTGGCAAGTTTCTGCTGGACGATGGTGTGTTGCACCGCGGTGTGTTTCACATAGACAATGAATGGGAAGCTTGGGAAATTGATGGATCCTGTGGACACCTACATTCATTCTGAATAGCAGATGGGTTGAACATGTTGAAAAGTTTAATGAGATTAATCACGATGATGGATTAATCTGCACTATCGCATACATTTTGACAGCTCTAACACACACACACAGACACATTATACTTCATAAATGCACTTTGCAGTCACCCACTGTAGTACCATAACCATACTGGTATTGGTACTGTGCTCTGGATAATTTGCAGCAGAGAGTACTGCAAGGGTTACAACATGACTCCACTTAGATGTGCATCAGTAGTTCTTCTCAGCCTGTGACTGACCTTTGTACAGTATGTTCCACTGTTCTACAATTTATTTCTTGTATTTTTACAGTTAACTCTGGACTCCTTTAGAAGGCAGTACTTTCACTGAATAACTACAGCGAGCAGTGTCCTTGTAGAAGTTTCTTTTTTATTGAAGTTGCTCAGATCATAATTGCCTCCATAATAAGCTCAGTTTTCAAATGATTCATGAATGGATTTGTTCATAAAAGACTACCTAATCACACGTACAGCTAATAAAATGCCAGTTTTACCATATTTAATTTGCATTCAGGTTGTTAAAGGTTCCAAATAAAACTCGCACCTGACCGAGCTTATGAGGAGCATGTGTGTGCTTTTGTCACCCAATTTTATAGATAAACAAGCTGTGTTGAACTCATGTCCCAAATAAATTAGCTTTCCAGGAATAGATTAAATGCAGAAAAGCAAATCCCTGATAATCTGTGCAGAGATGTATTCAGGCGGTGAAAGGAGAATTTTGCTGACCCAATATCTGACGGTGTGCTGGTGGATATCTTCAGCACTGGGAACAGCACCAGAGAAACATCTTCCCTTACAATGCAATCAGCAGTGGCTAACCAACCTCCCCCAGTGGCCTTGATTTAGCTTTAGCTGACTCCAGCGCACTTTTACAGAGCAGTTTAAAATCAAACCGAAGTCCTTTATAGGCCTCGGGTAGACTGTTAAAGCAGTCATCAACCTTTTCAATGCTAAACATATGTTCTAAAAGAAGACATATTTACCCTCTTCTTTTTTTTTTTTTTCACTATATCTCCTGTAAATTACTTTTTTTCGGCTTCACAATTCTCATTTTGATGTGGGAGATTATGTGTGTGGGTGTTATCCGTTACTGAATGTGGTGTTTCTCAGGATGTGCCGCGATGTTGATACAATATACTTAATGTGCTGTGAATATGACTGTGATTTCAAAGGGGTTTGGGTTGTTATTGCACCAAAAGAGAATGTCACCTGATTTATTAATTTATTTTCAACATCCCGGGGTTGTTTTATGCAGTTGCGTGCATATGTTTGGACGTTTTCCACATTTAGTTAATTTTTGAAATGAAATTAAGGAAATAAAAGCATGAATGTAGCAGTTATCGAAAATGATTACAGTGATAAATATTTACAAGGATACGAATGTGCAACACTCAGGGCTTTGTTAGCTTGGCCAATGCCGGTACACATAAACGTTCACTTAACAACCCTGGACTCCTCTCAGTAACTGACAGTCCAAACTGGTTAATTGATGCTTACAAACTAGAGGAAGACGTGAGGCGCATATCAAGATGCTTCCAGCTTGAAATTTCCACTTTGTGATAGTCGATTAGAAATGGCAGCAAAAGAGAAAGGGAAACGGTGGCAGCCAAGAAAAGATCTGAACGGTCAAGAAATCCTCCAGATTACAACGTGCGTTGGGTAAAGAGGAAAGAAAATCCTCCGATGTGACTGAAAGGAACTTTGTGATGTTACATTCAACCGACCACATTGAAAATAATAATAAAGAACCCATAGGGCCCTGTTCAAGCCCGATATGTAACGACGACCCGATGGTAGAAGAAAAAAAAATGTAATAAAATTCTAAATGTATTAACCGATCGATATTGTAACAAGATGTTGAGCCCAAAACGAGACAGCCTGGGCTGACTCCAACACTCTGTGACATTAAGTTGGACGGAGCACTATAGAAGCGTTTATAATTGTCTGCTTTTTCCTATTTGCATCTTTGATTTAAAGTCCACCAGATGCCAAATCTGTCCAGGCATGCCTAAACTATTGCAAACTGTTTACGTACCTAACAGGAACTGAATATTTCTAATTAGTACTTTTCAGAAAATGATTACATTTTAGCCCGGCGTCTGTACAAGCCCACGTGTTTAATGGCAAATCAAGAAAATGACCAGCTAAACTCCTCGACATGACAAATGAAGAGGAGGAGAGCATAAGGAGGGTAGGATCTTGTTATGCTGAGGGAGCCTTCATTACTCACAGGCCCGTGTTCCATCCATGGCGTTTATCTATGGGCCTAATAAAGTGGAGCAAAACATATTGTGGAGCAGATTGCAATCTTGGCTTCTTTGATTGGAGATGAAGTTAAAAATGTGTCGTGGATTTGTAGAGTAGGGTGGGTACAAGGCACGTCGAGTTGTCACTCTTTCTTTTCCCCCACGAGTAAAAAAAAAACCCAGAGAACTCAGCTGTATTTATATCTTCCCGTATACACCTACCGTGGAATTTCATTCTGCAAAGATTGCTTTCTATTTTCAGGATGTTGGGCAGGATCCGTTTGTAATCTACTCTTGATGGCGTCAGTCACAGTTGCAGAAAGAGGCTTGGATGGTTTAAGACGATGTAACCATCCACCTCGTCTGCTATGGAAATGTCGTACTGCTTCTAATTTGCCTTGCCAAAATGCCTCTTGGAGGGAAAGTAATTGGAGCCTGGATTACAGTCGCTGTCAATGGAGGAAGAACGATGATCTTGCACCTTGTTGACAGCAGCCTCAGCGTCTTGTCGGCGTCTGTACTGGCAGTGTGCAGCCACAGTGCTGTAATGAAAGTTGCAGCTGATCGCTCAGACACGAGATGCGCAACAGAGGCCTGTGGAGTGAGTCCCTAAGTGCGGACCATCGCTGAGAAATCAGAAAACTTTCTGGCTCGGTTCACTCTCCATCAACACTCACTTTAACACGGGGTGTGCTAATTACAACGTTTAACAGACGAGACACTGCACAGCTGCTCCTCTGTCTTCTCGGTTATGTTTGACATCAAAAAAGTTTTTGTCCTCAAAGTTGATGTTGTCAGAAAACAATACTGTCGAGTTGAGTGAATTTCACAACCTCCAATTTGCGACGGCGAGATCGTTCCTTCTCAGCCCTCCTGGTCGCACCACTGCCCTGCATCTTTCAGAAGCATCTCCGCTCCGACACTGTTGATTGGCTTGTTGTCGACGACCCGTTAGTTTAACTCTGGGATGTCGAAACAGGGCGACCTCTAAAAACCTGCAACGCACTGCTGGCACTTTATGTTATGGGATGTTATAAAAGGATCTGCTGGTTACATTCCCCTGATTCATAAAGTATTTCTGACCTTCAGAAGTCTACGGCGTACGTAGGTAACTGTTTGCAAGCCACAAACTTTATGGCCCTTGAAGCAATTTTCCCAAAATGAATGAATAGTTAGTTTACAGGAAATGGCTGGATGATGGTCTGGGGCTACATTTCAAGCAAATATCAATCAAAATTACTTCAAATCACCGTAGTACTGGGTTTACTTCAAGGTAAAAATATAAAAAGCAAGCATGCTGATTAAAGTTGGAGCCATGCAGTAACTTTTTTTCATTAGAATATCTGCCGAAACTCTGAAATGCTCCTCTTAATTTGATCCAAGCTTCCATCCCTGGCCTTGTGGCTCGTGGTCTGGACGGTTTTGGTCGTGAAAGGAGGACCGACGCATGATTGGCCGGATACTTATAACGTGATGATTGATGTGTTTATTTGTGGGACTGTTGTTATAGCTTTCCCCGCAGCCCTGCGTCCTGACTTCATTGCACTGCGATGAGAAATACAGCAAGAATATAGTTTATACTACAAGAGAGCTCAGCAACCGCTTAAAAATTTATAAAGAAGTTAAAACACCAGTGGAAATTTCTGCGCTTCACACACCAACGGAAGAGCTCTGCTGCGGGGAGATGGGCAGTTCTGACATCTGCCACGTCCTTTGCTCGGTTTGTTTGGATGCCTTTGGTTCACATAGCATTCATAATTTAATTGAGCCACACTACTCTTTGTTTGGAGGCAGACCTCGGTCTGCTTTTCAAACAAAATCTCTGGCTTCCTGTGTGTTGCACACCAGGGCTTTAATAGCAGTGTTCACACCTCCACAAAAGGACCACACTGGCTGAGCTCTTACACCGAGGTTCATCATCACTGGACCAAATTTGACAAGTGGGAACGCATCCAAAAATAACTACAGTTTATGATTTCAGAGTTGTTATGTGCTATGTTGTTTTTCCTTCCCTGGGACCTCTGTTGTTTGTCTGCCAACTGGTCCCAGCTCATAACCTTTAATTTTTCTTTCTTTCTTTGATAGCTGCTTCATTGTCAGTACCTTTGGGTAAAGGCAAAAAATCTGAATTGCTCTGTTTACTAATATAAGAATCCTTGAGCTCGCCACTTCTAACACACTGAAGTAGTCAGAGATGGAGATTGTGTCTTTAGCATGCTCTCTCTTTTCTCTGTCTCTCACAAGCAAAGAGCTGATGTGTTTTGGTTCTTTATCGCCTCTCTCTTGCTTTCTTTCTTTCTCTCCTGTGAAATGTGAAGCCGCTGCAGAGAGCATCACTATGTTGCAGAACCTGACTAATCACTGTTCGGCTCAAACCCACTCACCTTGTTGTCGGGCTCTGATCCAGGAGGAGACGGTTATTGTGGTACACCGACGCCCCGATACCGTCGCCCGGGGGGGAAGAAGTCGGGCCTCTCACTGTTCCTTCCCGTTTATTGATCAAACCCGAACCGTCTTCCACGAAACGTTCATGCCGGCACAAAGCTGTGTTTGTCGTCGGAGCACTTAAATCAGCCATGGATTCTTCTCACTCTCCTTATTATTCCCGTCTCATTCTTGTCTACCAGCCTTTCTTGAAGCGCCACGTTGCCCTCTCTTTTCTTCACTGGGGCTACCACCATCTGTCACTGCAGGTGTTTTTGTGTTTCCTGTCGCTGTTTCTTTGATCACTATTGCATTCCACCGGTGTAAATTTTTGCCCTCTTTCAGTTCTTTGTCTTTGTTGTGTTGTCTCGCGGAGATGTTTGTTGATGTTTTTGTTGTTAAAACGATGAAAGACGGACGATTCATCCCTCGCTGCTTTTCAAACAAATGGCACTTTTTTGGCAATCATGCAAAATATCACAACAGATATTGACTACCTCGCTATTTGTCCCAATGGGCTGATTTATTCCCTCTTCAAACAGTTGAATCGTATCCTGCGGTCTGAACAATATGCACGCTCATCCATCGGTAGTCACAACAAATTAGCAAGGTTCACTTTGTTGTTTTTGTCGGCAGCTGTTGATCTTTACGTGTAGATTTCTCTATAGTCTGAATTCTACATTTAGCTGGCAGGGCTGGGATAAACAACAGAGTTGCTCCTCATACGTGGAGTTATTGTGTTGCTGCATAATGGGGGAAAAAAAGATAACATAGAAATTAAAGTTGTTCTTTTTCATTTTTAAGTTTACAAATATTGACCTTTAAAAAGAAATACACCAACTGATCTAACCAAGCAAAGAGAAATAGTAGATAATTATTCCTGTAGGAATTTCTCGCACCAAACAATGATCTAATTTACATTAACGACACAACATTAAAAGGCATAAATGTACATGAAATTAATAAATATATATATATATATATATATGTCAGAATGTTCATATAAAAATTTTTTTTAAATAATGTCTGAATCATAGAGGCTCATAAAAACAATTCCATCAGAGTTGATTCCAGAACCAGAGTTGTGGTTGAGGACTGTTGAGGCTGAAGCTCACGTCCAACAGAGAAGCTTTAACTTATGGGGGGAAGACGAGGCGAAGCTGCTTCTGATCAGGCTGCAGAGTTCAGTTTGCTTTCTGTGTGGCTGAAGACTGATCAGGGTGCGCATGCTGCCCTCGATGCTGTTACTCTGTAAAAGAAAATCATGTGAAAACCAAAATGTTTCACAGCGTGATGAAAGAGTGCGGCCGGAATTCCGTTTTGCGTGGTGTGCATGTGGCTTCTTATTCCAGGAAAAGAACAAATGGACCCAGAATGCACCAAGCGAAGTGCACAAGCTGGCAGCGGCAGCGGAATGTTTTGAATCAACTGGAAAAGCTGAGGAACGACTATTGATGTGGGTTCAGTTTGACTTACACTATCCTACGTATGTAAGTGTATCTTTTCATTGACATCATGTCTGATATTGGCCTTTTTTCCCCCTTGACAAACAGACACAGAGGCCTGGATTCATCTTAATATAACAACAATGAATATCTGCTTATGACATCTTAGAGCCTGATCCTTCATTCCACCTTCAGAAGTCCACACCTTCACTGGTTGGGATTCATCTGTCAGCAAAAAAAGGGACTTACACAATATTTTTCATCAATGTTCAGTAATAACTCTTTGACAGAGACGCCGTTGTCTGCAGATCGTTTTTATTAAAGGACTCAATTGTTCTTTATACTACATCTTTCCTTAATTTCTTCGGATGTTCTTCATTTTTTGTTTCCCACAGTGTTGATTCTGTGTTTGTCTTTCACCAGATGCAGATGTCGCTTCGTTGTAATCCTACAATATGTTTGACAACGTCGTCCACAAACGATTCGTGTGTTATCGGATTTTATTTATTGCTTGCTCTCAGCTCCTCATCCAATATTTTCAGGGTGAATGTCAGATGAGCATGTGAATTATCTCTCCTTATTTGGGATCTTGGTGAATTGGGCTTGAGGCTCTCACGCTGTGTGGAGTTTTGCATGTCCTCGCTCTCTCTCTCTCTCTCTCTCTCTCTCTCTCTCTCTCTCTCTCTCTCTCTCTCTCTCTCTCTCTCTCCTGTGTCTCCAGTTTGTTCCCATACTCCAAAGATATGCATAATATTGATTCTTGTCTGAAAATGTACGGTATGCATTTGTCCATCTGTCTGCCTCTCTGTTTCTACCCTGTATTGGAATGGTGTCTTGTCTAAGTTGAACTCCTACTTTCACCAGTTGCCTCAAACCTCTTGTGACCTGAAGGACAAAGATCATAAGTGAAACACTCAAACCTGAATGCTCATGGTGAAGGCTTGTGCTTTTGACTCGCATGCTTTTTCTGGATGACCAACTGAGCGTGACGTCATCATCCGCAAACAGACAGAGTATTTGGCAAGTTGAATTTGAGTGCTGTAAGCAGTGTACATGAGGACGATCTGATGAAAACAGAATCATTTCGGAGTTCAGAAAGGAGTTTGGCTGGAGTGCTGAGACCCCACAAGCGCCGAATGAAATGTCATACCTTTGAGTTGGCGTGTTGGTGGAGGAAGTTATTAAACATGGAGTGTTAGAGAGAAAGAAATGTGGCTAAAAATAGATAAAGGAAAACACAATCTGTGGCAAAGTTGTGGGAAGAAAATAGAAGATACTCAGACAAGATTACGGAATGTGTGATTTTTTTTAAACCTGAGTGTATCACATTAGTAGGTGAGTGTGTGTGTGTGTGATACGACGTTATGTGAGGTGGCTTAGACCTTTCAGTGAGATAAATCTGAGTGCCTTATGGTGCCAAAAGCAAAGGTCTGGCCAACTCTTCCTGTTGCAAACTTTATCGATTTGTTATTGATTTATTGCTTAGGCCATTGGACCGAAGTGAAAAGTAAGACAGAAAGTGTGTCCGTTTAAAGAGAAAGATGCTCGTTCAAAGAGAAACAGAGAGTGTGCCAGGAGACTTACATGAAATCTGACTTCACAGAAGAGATTTAGAGCTGAATGCATCTTTTGTGCTTGAAGACTGGTGAATGAAACCGCGTAAGCTGAAGCGGCACCAGACCACCAAACACCCCGAGACAGTGTGTATCCCAGAAGAGTTTATATCTGCGTCTCAAGAAAAAGGTTGGCGCTGAATTATGTTCATTTTGTTGTTTTCACTGCTTAACTGTCTGATATTGTTTCTTTTTGACCAACAATTTCGTAGTACGAGGGGGCCGCCACCCATCGCGCACACCTGGAATTCCGTCCTGTAATTCGGTAAAACAACTTTCCTTACTAAACTGTTGGTGAAAAATAAACAATATCAGAAACATTAATGATCGTCAATGATTTATTAGATCAGGCTCTTAAGCTTGATAGATTCGTTATAGGAGATGGATGGATGATTGAAAGATACTGCGTGAGATACACCTTTTGTCACAGGATCAACATGATCTTGGCGTGACGACGATCGATTGTATTTATTCATCAAACTTTAGCTTTCGGCCAATGTTGCGTCTACGTAGAGTGAAGCCAAAGAAAGACATTAAACTGCAGCGGATTAGTTTGACTTTTCTATTCCTTCAGCCCAGGAGACGAACTGTGGCGAGTCGTCAGGTTCTCGCAGCATGCCGTGGATTCCCCCGGGGCTGTGGCACCGAGCAGACTGACAACTGTAAAAACGCTCTGTACAGATGTGCTTTGTTGGCGGCAACAGCAGTGCGCACATCTGGCTTTGATCACCATGGTGATGGCGGTTGCAGGGAGTGACAGGGCATGCAGAGCGATTGGAGGCTGATCCTCGGGGGAATCATTATCCTGTTTAGTAAGCCTAATGAGAGAAAAGGTGTTGCACCCCGGCTAACTGCTGTACCTGCTTCAAACACTTGCAGGAAAACATGAACACTGTATGTCTTGCGACGCTACGCCGCAGCCTTCACTGACTCAGGCACGATTAATGGATGTGTTATCGCGGCGTTAAACATTTGGACGCGAGAAATGGGGAGAACAAAAGGTATTAAAAATGTGATTGGATTCATCATCAAAGGTTTCAATTATACACATCTATCACGACAATCGCATCTGAGAATAATTACATTCAGGAAGATAAAATCTACAAACAGAAGAAAATGGTGAAAATTTGATTTCTTTAAAAAAAAACCCTGCTGAAGCAACGTGTCTTGGATTTTATGCAAAATATCTGGATGTAGATGCAACTCTTGACATAAGATTGACCTGAATGCACAAAGTGTGGCTACAAAGTGATCGGGAACAGAAGAAAATGAAGAAAGGGCAGTGAAATAATGAGGGGGTGTAGATTTAATCAATGCAAATATAATTTTGATGAAACAAGAATTTTGCAAGATTGAAGACAAAAATCTCTTTGTGCTTCTGTGGCTGATTTGAGTTTCTTTCAGTTTCTTTTCATGTGTAAGCCCAGGAACTTATTGCTTATTAGTCAGGTCATGTTTGCAGGGGTAATCACCAGTAATGCCTTTTTTTTTTTTTTTTAAACAGATATTCAAGCAGAAACGGAAGTGTAGAATTAAAACTCTGTATAAAACATTTGAGGGCTGCAGCATGGTGTGAATGTGAGTGTGGTTGTCGGTCTTTGTGTTTCCCCTGTGATGGACTGACCACCGCCCTTCATCCACAGTCAGCTGGCTGCAGCCTAATGCAAAATGAGACTGAGCAGTATAGATGATGAAGAGATGAGCAGATGATTATTCTCATGCTAACAAATCAGTTAAAAGCACCTTTTTTTTTGTCAATTGTTTCATCATCAAATGTTTTGACTTATTTTAATTGGATTTTGGTCTAAAAAAGAAAGAATATATTTGATTTCCTTGATTTAAAAGCTTCAATATTTAAACAAATAAGAGGCTTAAAATAACTAACCTAACATTGATTACATTTAAAATATACTTTTTTAAAAACACTGTTAAGTTACAGGTTTTTTTTAATGTACCCGCAGTATGATTACTGACTCTTTTTTTTAATTAAGGTTTTTCTTTTAACAATTTTGGTGGTTGGGTTGAGCACATATACATAATTAAATATTCAACTTTACGATGAGTCAAGTCCTTGTTGTCCAGTAGAAGTGATGGTGGTGTCGTCCGCTTCCTGTCTTCTGTAATCTGTCCATTTTTCACCTTTTTTTTTTTTTTTATTATATCTAAAACTGTGGCTCTTGCGGTCTCAGTTTATGTGTGAGTCTCTCCATTAGATGTATCTCCTCCACAGTACACGCCCACTGCTCCACGGTCGGGGGTGTGAGGTTGCACCATAGTCTTGTGATTGACTTTTATACTTGCCGCCAACAGTATTTTAGTTAGTTTTTCTGAGTTGAACAGATTACTGATTCTTCATTAGTTGAGCACCTCTGCCAGCTACCACAGCAATTAAGAGAAAGCTGATACCTGATGTGAGGCAGAATGGTTGAGACTGTAGGGATGATATGAGCACCACCACTAAGAAAAAAACAAACAAATCAGGATTTGGGGAACTGAAAAGCAGCCGTCTATCCATCTATCTATCCGTTTCTCTGTCTGTGGGGTCATGCAGACTGTAGGAGGAGGTGACACGGCCCGATGTTTGGCCTGCAGCTCCTGTGTCATCTTGGCATTGGTCCGGGGGAAGCCACAGCGCTGAAGCTTCATCCTCCAACAGCGCAGTCTCTCATTAGAGTGCCAAGGAACAGTGACGGCTTCAGGGAGGGAGGCCAGCTCTGCTGTCACAAACACATCCGTCAGCAGCGTACAGGTAGCTGGCAACACGGCACGGTCACAACGAGACAACCAGGCCATCACTTACAATCCTGATCTCACATTATGATTCATCTAGTATGTGGATGAAAGGCAGTGAGGGAATATATTGTATTTTATGTGGTCTTAAAAATGGAAGAACCAAGTCTCATCAATCATTTGAAAAAAAAAAAAAGATTTTACCTCATCTGACCAGGACATTGTTTAAACGATACCAATATACTGTATTATAGAATATATCTGTATAATATCCACTTGACAAAGACATGCTGCCACCGAAAAATAGACATCGTTTTCTTAAATCTTCCTGTCCTTGTCGCTTGACATCCTACTTTACAGTTTTATTTCCCCATAGCCCTGAAACTGTATCTCAATACCTCAATGGGGGCATTGCTTGTTTGAAATTTTCAACTTCTCGTGGGGATTTTATTTGCTGAAAAATATTCCCGTCGTTCAGAAACTTCAGTGTTTACATGACTCCACCACAGCTTAGCAAAACAGGCACTTCTCGATATGTGGGCTTAACGGAGGGGTCGGACTGACTGCTGCCAGGACGAGCGCTGTGGTAACCTGCCAGAAACCGCGGCCTGGCCACTCAAACGGCCATTCAGCTCCAGTTTACTTCCCCCAACCCGCAGCAGCAGGCTCCCAAATAAAATAAGACAACTGAGTATCTTCAAATTAAAGAGCAAGCATTAACTCCTGTACTCACTCATGCAGCTGTACTGAGATAAGACACATTTTAACTGGATTTATTTTTATTTTTTTTATATATATATATATAACTAAGTTTAGTGCCAACAGCAGTGGACTGCTTGAGCAGTAATTGCTGCCTGGTAAAGCTCTGGTAGACAGGTAAATGGTGTGGGGAGTCTGGCTTATTGAACTTTGTCACCGAGTTGATGAGCGTGCAGCTCGGCCAGCCACGGGCTGTACAAATCACCTGGAGCACACTCACACAGACTGTTGGCAAAGAAGAGAAAAGACGGAGCCTTTTCTGGAACAGTTTCTCGAGCCGAACAGCCGCTACAGTCACCTCTATGACTTCGAACCTTGTCCACCCAATCAGATACATCTGTTTTCCAGGTCATAGCGTTTGCAGACATTTACTAAAAAAAGAAGGGAAAAAAAGGGTGGGGGGTGCAGTTCTCAACGAGTGGCTCCAAAGTTTAGACCTTTTCTCAGTTTTTTTTTTTTTTTTCCTCTTTTCATTCCCCTTCCCCCCCCCACAGCTTTTAGTCTCCAGCTCGCCTTGTAAAAACCTCCACCGCAGCTTATTGCACCTTCGGCTTCACACAGTTCACTCAGCGATGCTTCAAGTCTTAACAATCTAACATCGTCCTACGGTTTGAACTGTTGTTTTTT
Organism: Lipophrys pholis; assembly: GCF_963383615.2. Taxonomy (NCBI): domain Eukaryota; kingdom Metazoa; phylum Chordata; class Actinopteri; order Blenniiformes; family Blenniidae; genus Lipophrys; species Lipophrys pholis. Next base: position 9,506,140 of record NC_137636.1, read on the forward strand.
TTAAAGCACTTGCAAAATATTATTTACAGGCATTAAACAAAAGACTATCGGACTCCCCTTCCCTATCTCTATTGTTGTCTTAAAGTAGGACATGATTCAATGAAATGTCATTGGTAGAGTGACCCAACAATACAATCATGTAGTAATCCTTTGACGCCCAGTGAGCCAGAGGCAGATCGTATGATCTTCACATGCTGTGTGCAGTGAAGCACGCCTGATTTTTTTTTCTTCTTTTCGTTCTTCCAGTGATGTGGAAGTGAAATGATCACCCAGCAGCCCCTAACAGCCACCATTACTGATGGTAAAATCGGTCTTTGATGGATTTGCAATAACAAGGATTGCGTCCGCGGCGTCGATGGCGGAGAACATTACTATTATTACCGTGGTGTTTTTATGACAGCGCTCTGTCTGATTCACGTTTTCGATTTGGTTTCCCACCCTGATAAATTCTTCAGTTGCCTCACCTGTTGCCGTTAAAGCGCCCCATGTTACTCGGAGGCAGGGCCCGCCTCCCGCCATACGAGCCTGTGATCAATAAAGCTCATAAGTTTTTTCCTCCAACTGAGCGAGCTTCTGCTCCCCGACCCGCTGAGAATCGCTGAGCGTCAGACAGACCAGACACACTCCTCCTAAAGGTGCCTCCTGTCGCATACAAATCCCGACTCTGTCTTCCTCCGCTCCGCCAGGCTGTGCCACATGCACATTCCTCCCCCGAGGCCAGAGACAACCAGACAAGTAGATAACGTTTTAGTGAGTCCCAGCCAAGGAGGAGATTAATATGGGGGGGATGCATATTGTTTGTGTGTCAGTGAGTTTACATGCTTATGAATATGCTGATTTGCTCCGAGGGTTCACTTAATATAGGCACTCACATGCAATCATACAACGTTACTGGCTTTTTTTTCTCTTTTGGTAAATTTCTTCTTTTTTAACATTTCTCATTGGCATTCTGCAAATTGCATTAGCGTATAGGAAGCCACTATCGTACTCGCCTAATCAAAGAATTAAGATTAAAATGATGTTTAGGGCCAAAAGCTACAACATGCTTGAGAAATAAACAGCTTGTCTCATCTAATTTGCAAATCTTGTAAAGTGTTTTGAAATCTCTTTGATTTAGGACCTCTCCGCTCTGCAATGTAAATCAGCTGGTGAATAAATGACTTAATGGCTCCATCAATATGTATGCACATGTCAAGCTCGCCTGTAGCCTGATGTCAACAAGATCTGGGACAAACTGGACTCCCCGTTTGGAGAGACAGGCAAATTGGAAATGCACATCTCAATTCCCGCCGCGGCGTCATTACTGAAGATTTTGCAAGAAAAAGGAATGAAAATAGATGGAGAGAACATAATCAAAGTGAACAAAGTAGCAGAAACACATTTACACGTACCTTTCAGGAGAAGTGCGCACACTGGTTGTTGGAATATTGCCCGTGCATTACAGAAACCTCACATATGGTTGAACCACGGACAGCAGCGTGGTGCTGATGGTGTAAACGAGGAGTTAAAATAGATGACTAAGAAGGGAAAGAGAGAGAGAGAGAGAGAGAGAACAAACTGACGTCCAGGTGGGCACAAAGCCCGCTGATCGTCTCGGAGGTCCGACAGCAGGGTCAGACAAACCAACACGTGGTCCGCCTGCAGATGCTGAAAATGCAGCTTCGCTGCATCAAAGTCGGAGCTATTTTTTGATTCAAAGCCAGCGATAAAGCCTTAATTGCTCTTTCATTATGAGTCATGATGCACTATTCATGTGCAATTAGCGACTGAGCCGATGGACGCGTTTGTGTTCATACATGAGCCCGCATTGTGGACACGCATGTGAGCAGAGCAGCTCCAGAGCAGCTCCGGAGACTCAACTTTGATGTGTTTCCTTGATTGTATCCTCTGGCAGATAACACTGCTGTGTGATTTGGGGCATAGGGGCGAGAGTGCCTGAGTCAGCTCCAGCTCTGCTCTGGGAACAGCCGGTCTCCCACTCGTTTGAAATCACAGCAACATACAGTACGTCTCAAGAATCAAACTACCACAGGCGTTTTCCAACAGAGTGATAGCCGAGACAGACCCTATCTTAATGCACTCACGTACAGGAGTTGGCTGCCGCAGTTCGTTTCATCGACCGCACCATCAAAGCCTTCAATCTTCTCGCCGGAGCAATTTCCCAAAGTCGTAATGGTCGTTAGATTCAAATTTACCCAGATACACAATAGACTGAATCAATCATATCAAACATTTCTTGATAATGTGCTTCTTTAACATAGTTTGTCATTTAAGATGCCCCCACTGTGCACGTAGCATACCCATTGTAAAGTATTATTACATCCATCTTTGATAACGCTTTATTCAGCTTAGGGTCGTGGGGTGTATCATTATGGTTCGTGCACATTGTGCTCCGACAAACCGACATTATGCTGCGTGTTATAAAAGAGTGCGTGCTGGGTTGATTGTTGATTGTTTCACATTCGGTAACAAAGACGTGCAGCCAGAACCTTTACAGTTGTGCAGAGAGGTTAACGACATGCTGCTGAGAGCGTCCAGCTGACCTGTAAATAACTTCAGAAAGCCAGAAATGATTTCCTTGCACAGAATAATGCTGTTAATACTTCCACACTTTACGTAACACGGCACGATAACGTAAACTTGCTGCATCGTGGTGATCAATGGAAAAAGTCCTGGGTTTGTTCTATTGCTGTTTTTGCCAGCTTCCAGATTCCTCCTCAGGAGAACAAAGTGTCGCCTCTGCTGAATTGTGATTCCAATAATATGGCTGCTTTTCTGTACAAAACAACTTTGACAACATCCAGGAACAAAGAACGAGTGCATAAAGGGAATGTATAGTGACACAATGTCTGAAAAGGCACAAATGTGAGCATTTAGTTATAATGAAGCCACTGAAGTGGCAAAGGCAACATCGGTAGAGATGCGTGTCACTGATGGAGACATAAGATGTGGCTGCAAGTCAATCTTCCTCAGGGGGTCACCTCTCTTCAAAACAGAACTTATTGAATTGACGGGATGTTCAGGAGACGAGAGAAATAGCCTCATTGAGAGCATGTAAACTCCAAACTAAAAGTTAGATAAAAGTAATTTCTCAACATATGTCCACAGAGTAGAAATAGCAATAGTTGGTATTTGAGCCAATTTGGTCCAATCATGGAGACTCCACTCTTCTCATGATTGTTTCTCTTTACAGAACAAAAAAAAGAAATGTGCTTTTGCAATAAATAAAAACATTTTTGATGAGTTTAACCACACGTTGGAGGAAATGCTCCTCAGTTTTCTGAAAACGTGCTCTCCAGTTTTACTCGCTGCCAGTGTTCAAATTACATTTTAAGTCAGCCATTCTGTCATCTGGCTCTGCCGCCGGATTGTCGGCTCCCTGTTTTGGTTTAAACATTATTTTGAACTGACGATCAGAGGAAAGGAAATTAAGCACTTGGTGGAAGAAAAGGAAAAAAAAAAAAAAACACATACATTGTCCGCCATGAATAAAGGCATAGTGACTGCCAGTTGCTTTATTCCCCATAAATAGAGCTCCAATTAAACCAAGACGCTTTTTGTCTCATTGGAGAAGGAGAAACCAAGCTCATTTACAGTACCAGTATCTTGAGGAGTCATGACAGATAAGAAACATAGTATTACTGTACAACATCCTGCCAGTGATTGGAAGGAGACTCGGGGGCAGCAAAAAACAATTCCTGACACTGAACTGATGAATATTTTTCAGTGCACGAAAGCTATTTAAAGAGAACTGGAAGACCTTAACGCTGTTAGCGCACATTGTATTTCTTTGTCTCTAAAGTCCCCGAAGGCTCCATTCTCTTGGTCATACAGTAGCGTCAGTATTCACACTGAATAAGGGGAGGATTTTAGTTATTAAATGCTTTTGGGGGCTTGGATTTATTATTTTGAGAACATGAAGCTTGTAAATAGACCTGCGTGTCTGATATGAAATCACCCCATGGGGAGATGTCTGTGTGCTATTCTCATTTTCGCCACAAATGGAAGAAAGAAAAAGAAAAACTGCACAAGAAGTCACCTTAAATCAAATAACACCTGAAGAAAACACTTCCCAGTGTAGGAAAGGTGAGCTCCTGCAAGACCATGCATCCTCATTAGAGTTCCCTGCATACATGATGTGTGTGCCGCGCTTACTGTCTCCAGGTGCCGTTTAGTCTGCGGGAGCCAATCCAGGCCCGGCGACGGGAGCCGAATGGCCTTTCTCCTGCCGTTAACGCCGCTCGCCTGCCACCATTACCGTGCATATGGTCAGCGCGTTCCCAGGCGGCCGGGTTGCACACAGACACGTCGCACTGTGAGTTGGCGTCTTCACCCTGCACAGACAGGCTGGAGAGGCACAAGCACGCGTTCAGACAGCCTCCTCTCCCTCCGTCGGCTCTGCTTCCCATGATTCCAGCTGACAGCGGCAGATGTGTCACAGCTGGCTCGGAGACCAAACTTGAACAAAGGCAGGTTAAGCCAACTAGGTCACATGTCTTCTTGAAGGCTTCAATCCCCCCCACCCTTTTTTTTTTTTCTTTGCCCCACAGGGACCTTCAATATTTGATTTCTGTTAGATTTCTGGGGTCATTTGGATTTATGGCCCATTTTCTACCTCCATATGTAGGATAGACAGGGTGTGATTTACCGGGTGGATGAGGGTGGGGTTTACCCCCTCTCTCTGCTTGCCAAGTCCCCTCTTCTGCTAAATTATTTTTCTATCGGGAGGGAGAAATTGAGTGTTTTTCTCACAGTGACATGATCAGCAGACTGGACGAAACACATCGAACAATTGTGTTTTAAAAGTAAAGCAAAGTTGCCAACTGTCACCCCAAGATCACACACGTTAGCAAATATTAGTTTTATGCTCAGGTCTTCTTGAGAGACTAATTTCTGATGGGCTTGTTTGGGTTTTTTACATCCCAAACTGACATGCACAGCATAACTTGCAGAAACAAGTAACTATTTCTCGCAGGGGAAAGAAACAACTATTTGAGTGCACTGATCGATCAGATGTCGCTTTTAATAGCACAAACTGACCAAGGTCTCCACTCCGTGTCTTCAGGGTCAATATGGAGGAAGACTTAAGGAAAATGCAAATTACTTTTTTTTTTATCTTTCCTTGGCTGCTCAGACTGCACTTTTGTTTTCAAGCCATACAGACGAACTAAAGTCTAAATTGAGGGATTAAGGACAGGAAGTTATGAACAGAACAAGCATGAAATATACACTGTTTTCAGAAAAACTATTCAACCTGCTTCCGTCTTTAGGTAATCATTAAATATGGGAAAAGAAAGCTACAGAAGCTGTTACAAGGCTTCATCCATAGGCAGTGAAGGATAAATCCTAGACATGGCAACATCAGAGTTTACAAGAAAACCCGTAGAAAACATGTGGTGAGGAACATATAACTCTACAAAGAAAATCTAAACCCAGATGTTCTTGCTGTGAGGGGGGGAGTGCCCTCCAATCCACACGGCATCACTCGTCTTCTTTGGAAGATTGTTAGAAATGACCAAAAAAACCCAAAAAACTTTTAATTCATGACTTCTTTCACTGCATCATAACATCTCAATTATTTTTTACTTGCAGTTAAATGGTAGAACTATCTTTTACAAGACAGACGTGCCCTCACACCTGCAATGCATTCAGCTTGTGTGCCACAGGAGGTGCAAGCAGAGGGAGCTGGAGTTGCTGAACTGCAAGTAGTGTCAGATAACAAGTGTCAAGAGGAAATGACAAGAGGGGTTTCTCAGATATGGACAGGGGACCTTATCCCAACGGGAATCTTGGCTGAACCCAGCATCCCTAAACTCCACCGCCGCTACGGACACAGGCGGGTTCCTACAAATGCTGCTCAAGGGCTTTTTGTATCATTTGTTCAGGGACACGAGGCGCAGAGCATATGTGCACATGGACAATGGTGCATTTTTAGCAAAACTAATCAGTTTGTTTTCAACACTGCAAAAAGCATCGCCAGTGGATCTCGCCTCGGACAAAACTGGAATTTAGCAGCATTTTTCTCCTCCCAAAAAATGCCTTTCTTCACAGTTTGCCTTCAGCCGCTTTGTGCGAAGTGTTCAATAGCCTGAACTTCATGCTGCTCTATGTTATTTAAAGCACGACCTTCTGCTTGTCCTTGGTGACCGCTGCCATCGGGCTCTCAGCGGCCACGACTGACGCATTTCTTTTCTCTCAGTCTTCATTTTTGTATGAGTTTATCCAAGGTGCTGCCATGACAATGAGAACTGACACACACACACACACACACACACACACACACACACACACACACACACACACACACACATACACACACACACACACACACACACACACACACACAGAGTCAGAGTCAGAGTCAGAGTCAGAGTGAGAGTGGCTGGAAAAACTGAAAACTTTCCTTTCCGCGTCTCCCTGACCCACCCACTCATACACAAATACACTGCTGCTCGGGAGCTTTTGAATCTTTAATACCAGGAACATCTGCGTGTCCTTCTGCAGCGGCTCGACCCTCTCCCACAGGTGCCCGGGCTCGGTTTCGTACCCGCCAACGTTAGTTTATAGGATAGGCCAGAGGGAAGTGTTCAGATGGGCCAAGGACTTTTGAGAGTGTCTGGTTAAACGTTCCAATAAGTTCTCTGGAGAAAAAAATAAATAAAATGCATATGTATTAAAATTAAACAAATCTGGAAAAAAACTGACATTGGTTTACAAGCTTTTAAATTCCATGTTAAGTCGGTAATCATTTTACCTGGAGCTAAAACAATTTGTCACATAATTGATTAGTGGATTCCCTGAAAGAAAAATAAATAAATTATCTGCACCTATTTCAATTATTGACATGGCATTTAAGTTAATTTTCTCCATGCAACACTGACCAGGCACTGCAGCTCATTTATGATGATTTGCTATTATTGTTGTGGTTATAAATTGTATCCTTCGGAAAATGTACCGAGCATTTTCACAGACTTCTGACACCGTGACCTATCAATTGATTGGCTAAACAATGGAAAGTTCTATTGATAATGATTATTGGTAATTGCAGCTCCCCCGATGTGCTATTTTTTTTTTTTTAATGCATTCAGCTTGAAGATATTGGTCGGCAGCACATTTTCTCATTTTAATTTATCTGTCTCACTGGGGCTCAGGCCACAACTTTCTTTTCACACGCTGCAGAGATAAACAAGCACCACGTGGCCCTCGCCATCCTGGAGGGGAAAACAAAACTTGTTGCCCTGTTGCCCTCACCCTCCTGCAAACATTGCACTTGCTCTCCTCGACTTCATTGGGATCTCGCCAAAGCCCGCCAGGAGCAGCTCTGGACAGTGTGGCACTTGAGCTGCAGATTCCATGACAATGTGTGGCCCTAAAGGACATTATCATTACATCACAAAAAAGAAAGTTCTGTAATTTTCAGGCAATGTTCTGACCACACACTCACATTGAAAAAGTTGTGTCACTGAGTGTGGAAACTCCAGGAATTCGTACCAGCGTGTTTTTTTGCCGGTAACAGGGTGAAATCTTCAGCGGATGATGAAACAGAAGGACACAATTGCATTTACCCAATGTTAAACTGCTATTTAAATCTGTTAAAAAGTCTGTGGTTCCAGCACTTGATGTGTCTTTCTATTTGCATTCCAACTCCTTTATAAAAAAAAAAATACGACTTTCTGAAATATTTATGCAAAAGAATGCTTAATGTAAGCGATAAACCACTAAATCTATGTACCGCGGGGCAGGATATGTTTATGAATTCCACCTGCCCACTTCTTTTTCTCTCTGGTCATTTTGCCATGTTGGAGTGTGGCGGAGAGGCGACATGTGCTTTTGAGACAACTTCAAGAGTGACTTTATCTGCATTTTCTCAGGCCCCGCAGACACCAGTCTCATGGACAAATGCCTCCCTCCCTCCCTCCCTCCCTCCCTCCCACACACACACACACAGACAGACACGCACCTATCTTATTGTTGCAGCCGAGTCATTGTGCGTGTCGCCCAAATATTACACGAAGAATGTCCGTGTTGCAGGCGAGGAATGGAAACAGGAAGGAAAAATGTCAGGAATCATGCCACAAAAAAAGTGTTACGATTATTTTCACCTTATTACGTCTTTGGTTGAAATGAACTTTTAGAACCCCCCCCCCCCCCCCCCCCCCCTTTTTTTTTTCTCCTACTCTTGCATGTCTCGAGGGTGCAGAAAAAATAAAAGTTGAGTAATATTTTGAAATGATACGGACCTGTCAGTAAAAGAGGGAGCAGGTTGTGCAAATACAACATTGAGCTATTACACATAAATACCACAGAGGTCATTTGCTCCCTGTGTTGTGCGTGTGGTAGAAATGTTTTTGGAGGGATTTGGAAATAATAAAAGCTCCACGAAAAGTGGTGTTTTTATTGACTTGTCACGGCTTTGCGTGAAGCCCTTTCTGGATGTTATTAGTGTTACATGGAAATGTCTTTTTTTTTTTTTTTTTGACACCGGCTGTCGGTAATTGCACTCAGTCATCTGGATGGGATAATAAGTCAGTGCGGAAACATTAATAAAACAAAAACAGGCCGTCGAGGATGATCCAAACACTAAAGAGAAACTCCTGCTTTGGCGTTGGGTTTTTCTGCCTCGGAAACATTCATCAGTTCTTCAACTCCCGAGACAGTCCATAGTGAAGACTGATGCTGCTGCAGGTTATATGACCCTTCTAATAGTGATACCAAGTGAACTCGTCAGTTACAGCCAGAGACATCAATTCAGACTCTGCATCATAAAACTAGAAACGTCTGCATGTGCAGCACGAAAAGAAAAAAAAGCCAAGAAAAAAACACATGCAAATGTTTCTGGCACATATATTAAGCTCTCATTTCATGGCGCACACACAGTGTATGTTGCTTAAGCACACGTGTAACTTGGTTTGGATTTAAAAATTAACGGCCCGTGTTACGTGTATGCCGGGGAGTACGACGGTGCAGTCATGCACAGGGAATTATATCTTAGTCAAGTATATCTCACACTCATACGAAGATCGAGGTCTGATTTACTATCAATCACATCTTATTCTCTCTTTACCTTCCTATACGTGCAGCATAAAGACAATATGTTATTCATTTCTACATGTTGGAATTACTCGAAAGTGTATAAATACTCCAAGAAGGATAATAAAACACTGAGCCAAGCTGCTGTAGTGTGAATCTTATCATGGAATACTGCCAAGATTTTTTCTATACATCTGAATTAATATGCAGGATTCCATCTACTGGCATTTCCTTTTAGATATTTTTATTTTTTGCATTCTACAAAAGTGGGCACTCTTAGTGATAAGACTGCAGGATTAAGTGCAGGCAAGTTCAATTTAAATGTCACAATTTGCAATAGCTCCTTAGACTCTTGATCCAGATAAGAGAAAACTACCCCGAAAAGCTTTACATAATCAATACAGAGACAAGTTACCCCCGGAGACGGCGCTGAGGAAGGAAGCGTCCTCCACAATGGTCTCAGTAAAAAAAAAAAGACGTGCATCCAAAATCAACAACAAAAACAAGTGCCGCGTGTTCAGAAGTTATAAGATTCAAACACGTGTGGAGATGACCTAAGATGAGGCAAAGTAACCCGGAGGAAGAACGAGAGCGAGTCTGAGCAGCGTGAAGTCGTCAGCGCGCGGAGACGAGAGAAACACGCAGGAACGAGCAGCGATCGCACCTTTCACACATATCACACGGAGGGAGAGAGAGACGAGACAAGAGCTAATCCTCTGGAGGGCAATGTGGCGTTCGAGAGCAACTTTTCAGCTCATTATTTTAGTTCGCTGCTCGCAACTTTACGATATTCGCAATATGTGTGTGGGCAGGAGCAAGAAAGCCGTTCATAACAAAGAGCCAAAGTCAAGGCAGAAATTATGGGCAAACCAAAAGAAGGAGAAAAAAAAAAACCAAACAAAAAAAACAACAGCAACTCTTGTCTATGTTTGCATACTACAACGTTCTGCAGTCAGTAAAGTATCAGCAAAGTTGACAATGTGTCTCCACCTCCTCACAAACGAGCTCCGATGTCAGCTGCATGCAGCAGAAGAAATCAACACAATCACAGGCTTGAAATGGGCGGAAAACTTTAGAACGCAAGTTTAATTTTCTTTCCACTTCCGAGAATTTTTTTTATTTATTTATTTATTTTTTTTATGACGAATATTCAGTATTTTATTTTAGATAATGCATGAGTATTGAGCCAAAGTGCTTCACATAATAGACCAAATAAAAATGACAATAGAAAGAGTAAAAACGGTAAAATACAGTCAAACAAACAAGAAGACAAATGAGGCAGTGTTGACGTCGGACACTTTGTGTTGAATACAGACCTTGGTCGAGTCTGATTCTGGTGAAAGTGAACTATACTCTGGATTCACAGTTAGCGTGGCTGTGACTCTGCGCCCCTTCAGCTAATGGCGGGGGTTGTGGCGGCATTATTAGACGATGCTCTTTTCTCCCATCAACATGTTTTTCAGGCCAAGTGGATCCATTCCCCACTGGGAGCGCTCCAAGCCAAGGTGGAATCTAAGCCCCCATAATCTGCCATGTTATTGAATTAAAGGCTTATGAGTGTTCCCCACGAGTATGTCAATTATTCTCATTTCAATGGTGCGCTCACTCATTTCCTTTTTCAATTAAAGGTAGATCCAGCACTTAAATGCAAAGGAATGCATGCGTCAATTGATGCATGACAGCGAGGACAAGCAAGCGAATTTCAGATTTCTATTTATTTATTTTTTTCCTTCTCTTTCCATACCTATGTTGTACGGGATAAATTATTCATTGTGTTTGTGCTGCGCGGCTCGCGATTGTTTTTCGAATGTGGAGGTGACGAGTGTTTCCTGTGATGTTAACAAGGGAATGCAGGCGCGGTTGTCGTGTTTGTTCTGGTGCTTTATTTCTTATAATAGATTGTTCGAGCGACGGAACACGGTCAAAGTTTAAAAGTCGACGAGAGAGCCCGGTCCCTCTAATGAGCGCTGATTACACATTTAGTTGTACAAGTTGTGCCTTTTGAAGACGCCACACAAAGTGGACGTGGCTTCTACTTTTGTGTCTTTTATAGTCCACGTGGGATGAGAGAAGCTATTTATACGTTTTGCCAACTTTTGAAGTGAAATTGACTGAGTTGACACGGCGCCGTTTGTCCGCCGCGGGAAGAGAAAAGACAAGGAAAGTTGCTACTTTCTTGCTCCTTAAAAGAGCCGTTTCTGTAAGAATTACGCTCAAAGTATACGTCGCGTATGGTTGCATCTTGAGGATTGAAGGAGAAGGCAGAAAAGGGTCTTGAAATACATTGCATAAAATAACAAAAAGGTGCCACTTTTGGTTGAAGTCAAGAAGAACAAAACGATCCATTTTTAATCGACTGATGCATGTATTTATTACCCGTCAGGCTTAATGCTTCTTGTAAAAGCGCCTCCCCACCAAGTCCCTTTTTTTTCTTTTTTTTTTTTCTAAAATAACATTCATACTCTGATACATTCATTTTCATTTTGTAGCAGCCGCCTTCTTTGTATAAGCGTTTGCAGCGAATGCCGTAAGTCGACGCCGACACGGCGACTGTGAGTTACACTTTTCCCGTCCTAAATGACTTGTGATACCTTTCATGTGAGCAGCTTGACACTGGGCTCTCATTAGAGCCGGCCACCTCCGACAGAAAATCAAGAGGCAGTGTGATCACAGGCAGTTCAGAAAAGGAGGGAAACATGAAGTGAATGAGAGCGCCGTGTGTTGTAAAGCCTCCCGAGTTTCAACCGAGGTCAGGGAAGATGTAACGGGAGAACAGCGGCTTTACCAGAGGAAGAGGAACGTTTCAGCTGTAAATAGGACTAAGTAATGAGAAAGTTGGGTAAAAGGTTGTTTTTTTTTGTCTTTTAGGTTCAAACTTTGATTGTACAAAAGAGCCAGAAAACCTCAATGCATTGTCTTTTTTTTTTTTTTGTAACAAAAGAAATATGACTCAGCCTATCGTCCCAGAGATCGAGCTCCAGCAATAGAAATAAACTTAAACGCAGAGCTCTACTTAGAAAATTGTCTTGATTTAACTTTTTTTTTAAATTATTATTAAATAAGCTGAGGATGAAAAAAGAAAATCACTTAGTTTCACGTGTTTCAGAAAAAACGCAACGTGTTTAACAGAGCTTCCTGTTTGACATGCGTTGAGTACCTCTCCATTGCGCACGCTGATCTCGCGCCGCCGTGATGAGGCAAGGTGACAGTACAAACGTGACATCGGCTGCCAACTCAAGCACACATTTTCAAAATGTAGAAACTGGTAATCAGTAAGTGGAAGTTACAATTACACGTGTTCATCGTGGTTGATTGTAACTTCAAAAACAGGCCATATCGGTCCGCATTGAAAAATATCTAATACATGCCAATCAAAGATGAAATACAGTCACATAATCCATCCATCTTCTTTCCCGCTTAGTCCGTTTGGGGTCGTGGTGGAAGTACAAACGAGGAGTGAATACAGCTGTATTGTGCTATTATGCTATTGACGGGAAAAAAGACAATAAATGTGCACGCATGTTTCACAATTCTAAATCTACTTGACTGATTTCAGTGTGATACAATCTGTAATAAAGTGAACTCAATTAAAACAGTTTTATTGTGACCACTACGCTCGGACAGTCTGTCTTTCTAGATGATGGCATTACCACTTGGTGCATCGCCATCAGTTCCTTGACCGTCCAGATCAGTCAAGCATAAGGCCTGTGGGCCAAAACCAGCCTGCAAGACGCTCCGAGCCAAGCAAATTGTACTTTTGTTGTTTTTTTTTAATTTAAACATATTTCTTCACAGCAGACACAACACTCAGACCTGAGCCGAGATATCGGTGATGCTGACATGAAAGCGAGCTACGTTGTTGCAAAAATGCGAAGGAGCATTGGCCTGAAAGCCATGCTGTCAGGATGAGTTTATAAAAAACATGCATAATACAGCAGCTATGGGGTAAAGTGTTTTGGACATTTCACTGTGTTTTACATCAGAAGGTTTCATTAAAATTGTCTTTGTATTAAGATTGTTGTAATTCTCCATCATATTAGTTTGCTTTGTGAAAATATTGAAATTTTCATCGCATATACTCTGTGCCACAATAAAGAAAAACTTTAAATAAAGTTTAAATCTCAAAGTTATTATGGCACTATTTTACTGGTCCGGCCCACTCAAGATGAAATTGTGGGTGTACGTGGCCCCAGAACTAAAATGGCCTGGATCAAATAAATGAACAGATTACAACAAAATGTCATAATACTGTATATACCTGCTATTTATACCACAGTATTTATTTTTTAGTATTCAGCTATTTATCATCAGCATTCCACGGCCGTCCTACTGGGTGTTTTCAAGATGAAATGTTGTGCAACAATCCCCAAATGCACTTGCTGATGTGACAATATGTATTGGTATCTTGGAAGGCATTTCGCTACTCGTCTAAGTTGCTCAATCAGTTCATTCTGGCTTTGGTGTTTTACGGTCGCCTCCGTTTAGGGGTCCACCAGGCACGTCCAACTGGGAGGAGCCCCTGGGGTCGGGTCTGGAACTCCCCGGAGAGAATAGATCTGTCAGGCAGCAGCTGGAGGTCGTCCCAAAAGAGGAGCAGGAAGTTGCAGTGGATGTCTTTGCTCCGTTGTTCTCAATCCTTCCACCATGAGCCCATGTGAAGCGAGAGAGAGAAAGAAGATGGATCGATGGATTGTGTCTGTTAGCACAAAAAGCAGCAGTTTTATGTTTTTGTCGCGCACTGGTCCGGAGGGAGAGGTGCATAACATAATAATTCAAGGTAAATTCCCCACCTCCTCAGCCCCAGCACCAATATTCCAGTAAAGTGTCAACAACACTACAGAATAAAACCAAATTCCTCAAAATGAACTGAAGCTAAATCCAATAACTTAACCCGTCTGTAAAATAAATCAAACAAAAAGCTAAATTATTCTCTAACTTCACACACACTGGAGAAATACAGACACAAAAGGAAAAGCAAGTCCACCTTTACTGCACTCAAAGAATTATCCAAACAAACACTATATCCAATCCATAATTCCTAATTGCCTAAACTACTGGAGCAACACACAAACATAAGGTTCTAAAGTTTTTAAGGATAGAATGGATTGAAGACGGTCTACTTGAACACAAGAAACTGATCCTCCAATCCTTTGTGTCCAGTCCGCCAATCACACACACACACGCACGCACGCACGCACGCACGCACGCACGCACGCACGCACGCACGCACGCACGCACGCACGCACGCACGCACACACACACACACACACACACACTTGCAGCATCACAACGTAGGTCCATGCAGAGACAAGAGCTCTCACTCACACGCAGATGGACAGCATACAGACCACTCACTTCCTGCCAATAACACAGAAACCCCAAATAATCCGTGAACTCCAGCCAAAGTGGTAACTGTAATCCTAACGGTGATGCTGTATTTATAAGCGTAATTGTATCAGTGTGTTGGTAAATTGACACTTTGACATTTATCTGTAAGGGCAGACTGAACAGCTGTTAGTTATTGTCTCGAACTCCTAAATCGTCTTTATCATCTGTATAAATGATTGTCATTTTTACTTTCAAGTCATTCCACTTGAATATATTGTAAATATTCGATTTATTCTGTTGATGTAAGTTACATGTTTGTCATCCATTACGCCAAATTTCCCAGACTGTTGAAATGTTCAACTTTCCCAATGGAAGGTTCCCAGTTATTGTTTTTATTTTAATTATTTGTTTAACATTCGGGAGGTTGCCTGCGGGTCTTTGCAGAGGTGCGTCTGAGCCGCATGAAACACAAAAAGCTGAAATCCAAGAGAGCACAAGTTGTTTTTTTCTTCTTCTTCTAAAGGGGAATTACCTCATTATTTGAAAGTACCCACTTGAACATCAGATATTGTACAGGAAACCCTCGCAGGTTCCCTTTAGGTAACTTGGTGCAATGAGGAAGTTTTGCTTGTTATGCAGGATCCACACAATTAAGTTCCCACATTATTAAGCTCTGGAGCCATTTGCTTTCTTCTCTTGCATTTTCTTAGTTCTCGGCATGTTTAGACTGAGTTTTAAAATGCCCACCAACCTCTTTAGCCAAGGGCTGCTTTGTTGTTTTTGTAGAGAAAACAGTTCAAGACAAATCACATCTATTGGAGCTGACCAACATGCCAGAGGACTGAAAGAAAACAAAAAACAAAAACCCGCAGATTGTTTTTACAACACTTAGTGGGATTTTAAAGATGACATTATATGAAAAAAGGAACGTAGTTTTCATTAATTATACATTTCAAGGCTGGATTTCTGTTCTTTTGATTCTTCTGGGAGTAACCTTTTTGGGTTTTTTTTTCCCTCTTTGCACAGCGTGCATGTTTACCCACCTTCTGTAATGTGTTCTGCACGTCCGCATTACAGCTGGCCGGTGCCAATTATAGCCGACACAGGGTAAACCCTGGACAGGTCGCCTGTCAGTCACAGGGCTAACACAGAGAGACAGACACACTCACACCTACAGCTGATTAGACTGACCGGTCAAACTTGATTTACGATCAAAATTGACAATGATGGGATCACAAAGTAAGATCAGAGGGTTAGTACACCGATCAGTGCACAGTCTACACAGACAAATTGTTTACAAACAGAGATTTATTATCGCAGTGACTGCTCTCCTTAGTATTCAACTGAGCTGAGAATGCTTAGACAAATTTGAAAAAGGGTGAATTTAGAGAAAAAGGATTCAAGGACTCAGTGGTGCTGTTTTAGTCCCCTGCTAATTCATCCATCCATCTTGAGTACACCCGGTTTATCCAAGTTCTTGTTGTATTGGGCTGGAGTCAATCCCTACCTACACTGAATGAAAACACGCTGGACAGGTTGCCAGTCCATTACGGAGCTAACACACAGCGAGAGCAACCACCCATACACACATTCCCATTTATGGACAATTTAGAGTCCCCAATAAAACCAACAAGCATGTCTTTGGATTGTGGGAGGAAGTCGTAATACCTGGAGAAGGCCTAATTACCAGACATATTTGTGCTGTTAAACTGTTCAACACTCAAATCTGCTTAATGTGATTATTCAACAGATTTGGGCTATGGTATAAGACCCGCAGTTTTTTATTCTGGTAATAAGTCTGTCAATAATAAAAGTAGCCAACACAAAGGATTTTCATTTTCAGGTAAGGCTCGGCGAACAGTGATGTATGCCTTTACATCAACATCGACTTCGTGAACAAACTAAACCTTTAAAATCACAGAAACTGTGAAAATCCTTCCGATCCAACAACCATCATACCAGTTTGCCAACATATAAACTAATCCGCTGTTAGAGAGGCGATAACAAGACATTTCCCAGCATGCCCTGAGCCTGTGCTATCAGTGCATGAAGCTGCAGCCACGAGCCAAAAAACTCTGCAGCTGCCTGTAAGTCATGGGTTTTTGCGTTTGACTGACTCGAGGGACTCTATCACCATATTCCAATCGGGGTGCCCCGCGTGCCGATCGCTGATCGATTCTGTGCAGGTCTGGCTCATCTCAAATGAGCCTATTTTATCTTCACAGCCTCACCCGATGTGGAACCAACCGTCTATTTGGGTGACAAAAATTTTTTTCTTCTGAAAAAATGGGTCCGTTATGACAGGTGAAGTAAGAAAATGACAACTTACTCCTGCAAACTTCTTATCAAAGCAAAGACCACGGCCACACAACTCCAGGAAACGTCTCTTTCCGGAACGTGCAACGGTTTTTCCCTTCAGCATCTTCTTAGAGAGAATCTTAGAAATTAGATTTTCCTCAACAAACAATAACCACATGCATAAAATTGCCACGGCCAATGTTAATAGCCCACAACCTTTTCAGATCAAAACACATTTGCAAACCTCAAATAGATTTGATTCTGCTTTCATCTTAACCGGACTCAAAATAATAATTTACCATTTAATAACTGGAATAAGTTTCTGTCAGTAGTTTCTTAGTAAAACAGAATAATGTTGTTTGTGGAGACAGAAGAAAGCAGCCTGTTCACAGTTGCAATATGGATAAGGTGTGGGTGTCACAACAATGCAAAGATGAATGTAGCTTTCAGTGTCTCGGCCTCATTGGTAGTCCTTTAGCGAAGTGACTTCCTGTCTTGTATTGATAACACAGCAGGTGCTTTATCTTCTCCACATTCTTCTGTTTTATAATGGCTTAGATTATTAAACAACTATATCAGACAAACCCAGAGGTGTTGTGGGAACCTCTGGAGCCAGTTAGCAAAAAAAATAAATAAAAGAAATGCCCCGTGTCTTAAGCACATGTTGAGTTTTCTTACTTATCATGTGAAATGACTCAGAAGCAAAGACACATGAAATTGATTACAGCCTCCTGCTGTTTAACACAACTTTTCTCATCTTCTGATTGAAATACCTTGTCAGTGTTGTGACTACTCCTAGTGAGAAAATAATTGCAGGTAATTGTTTTTTTTCTAAAAAGAATAGGTAATTAATAACCTTGTTTTCTAAACAAAATCATGTTTCTTCACATAGCACCATCATGCAGTCTAGCACGCTTAACACAAAAACATTTGCCCACGCATAGCTGCGTTTTTTTTTTTTTTTACATCTTATCGATCTGCCATCAAGGGGCCATTAACCACTGTGTTACAATTCAATAAATTTTTATTCCAATTAAATTTTTACAGCACCAAAGACAACAATAACCCAACAATTCCCAAGGGGTTTTCTCTGTAAAAGTGCCAAGAAGTATGTTGTATTTGGTGCTATACAAGTAAAATGTAACTGAATTGAAGAATTCACATGAGCATGAGTGATGGTGGAAAGGAAATTCTCCTTTTCGACAGAAAGAAACTGAGGCTCTGAGGCGGCGGCTGTCTGCTATTCCGGGCGGGGTTAGGTTTAGGGTTAGGAAAAGGAGGGAAACAGACAGGACAGATTGTGGGGAGGGAATCAATCCCCGGGGTCAGGCAGTTACACAAACGTGCACGTATGCACGCACATACGTTTATAATTGTTCCAAGGTTTCAGAATGATTCCCTGGCAACACATCAGTTTTTGATGTCGCCTTCAGAATCATGTTAGAATTATAGCTACACAGACATTATCATCCCCAAGGTCTGGGTGTAAAATTGTTAGTGGGCATGAATAAAATACGAGTGCAATAATGCCATGTGTATCGCATGAGAGGGCATGGGATCTCTGAGTGCTTGTGTTTCCATCAGCAGGTCTGCAGTCTTGATTGATGGGGCGATTGAGGTTGGGGAGTTTGCTACAAATCAGCAGTGTTGTTATGAGGCCGGCTGGCCAGCCCGCTATGCTTGGATCTCGGCAATGTCTCCACCGCTCTGCCCGAGGACAGTTTTCACAGCGATGCGTGACCTCTGGGGCCGTTCAGTCGGCCTGGTTAGTAAGAAAGACTTCCTACCATGTGCACACACATGCGGATGCACACACACACACACCTAACCCTCGCCAGCAGTGCATCACCTCGCTCAGCCCAGCCTCTTTCAAGTCATGCATTTCAAGCACACAGACGCACAGCCGTGCTCACCCACAACCCGAGTCCTCCTGCTGCCAATAAAAATATGAAGAACCAAGACAGTGAGATTGAGCTTCCTGCCATGGCACAGGGGGAGTCTGGGTAATATTCAGACAGCTTTGCCTCGAGCAATGAAATCAAACAGAAGCTCCCTGCAGAGTTAGACGTCTGTTATTAAAGGCTGTTGTTTTGCTGTCAGGGTCAGCGCAGACCCTGTTATACCCATGCCCGGAAAAAACCCCACAATGATATATTCCGGAAAGAAAAAAAAAAGCAAGAAAAACAAAAAAATCACACACTAAACAAACCAGGTGAAATAATTTGCTGCCCTTGAATGAGTGGTTCATCTAATCTGTCCTCTTTTTTTTTATTTTGTCCTTATCTGAATGTAGGCAAACCAAAAGAGGTGAAGGACCTGGATTTCATTAGTACCTATTGTAAGTACAGGAGGATCTGCATGTAACCACGCGTTTTACACATTACCAAGGTTTCTGTGAAAGACCAATTTCTGAAGAATAACAAAAGCCTGTAGGATAACTCCAGCACCAGAATGCAGCATCAATCTTCAGCAAATATATAACGTCCTCATCCATATACATACGTATCCATCTATCTTCTGGAGTGACTTTGACCCGGTTGGGTGCAGTTTTTTTTTTCTTGTATCCTTAAGGTGTTATAAAAGTTTCATGACTGTGAAACATCCTGTTAAAACTCAAGTTGCATGATCTGTGATAATTACCTTCAAGCATCTCGATGGATTTTTTTACAGTTTATTTGGCGATTTTGTTTTTGACAAGTTTTCTTACGGGGTTGCAGAGGGGTGTGGTGCAGGTCAGCGTTCTTCCTACAAGCATGTGTTTGAGGTTATTTTGTGAGTCTTATTTGTCTGCAGCTATGTGGATCTGTGGATTTTAAACTGATCTTCTCCTATGTGTTTTTTTTTGGGACCATCGGTTGGACTAACCAGTAAAGAAAAGTGCCGAATGAATGGGTTGGTGTCATCGGGTAAACAATCAATGGAGTAATGGCGCGTGCAAGACAACCCGGGAATTTCTGAAGCATTGGACTGATATTGATATCATACACCTTTAGCTCGTTCATTCAGTTTCATTCCAAATTATTGAAAAGCTCATTTGGTGTCAAAAATTAATGATGCCTTTACAATAAGGACGAACTGAAAAGCAACATATTATGGAAAAGAAAAATGTTAGTCATATTTCAAAATTGTTGTGGGTTTCTGAAAAACCCACAACAAAACAGAAAGAAACATAAAAGGCCTGCTGTATTGGTGTCTGTAAGGAATATTTGGTTGAGTAACCTTTGGCAGCAATGTAGCCTCTCAACACGTCTTGTTTTCATCTGGTAGCTTTTTGCATTTGTCTGCTTGTAGTTTCTGCCACTCTTCCACGTCGACGTGTGAAAGCTTAAAAATCGCGGGCGCAGTGGCAGATTTCAGCTCCAAAGGTTTTCAGTTGGATTTGGGTCAGGACTCATTGCTCGCCAGTTTAAAACAGTCCATCTTTTCCTTTTCAACAATTTCTTTGTGCCGCTGGATTTCTGCTTCGTGCCCAGACAAAACCCAAGACCTTCACCTCAAACCACTTTTTTTTCCGGCTCTGGCTGACACATTTCTCTCAAATGTTTTTGTAATCTTCAGATTTGATACGTTCAGAGCTTCCACTTCCCAAGGCAACAAGGGCCCACGGTATAATCCAGCCACTAATGTGCTTTACAATGGGAAGGATGGATTTTCTTTATGGGTTTGTTTTCAGTGCCTATGAACAAACTGCAGCATCACATTCTCGAAGAGCTTGGCTTGGGTTTAAATTACCCATTGAGGATTTTCTCAGAAAGACAATATATATATATGTTATATATATATATATATATATATATATATATATATATATATATATATATATATATATATATATATATATATATATATATATATATATATATATATATATATATATATATATTTTCCAAATTAAACTTATTCTGCTATTCTAAGTTGTGTCCTTTGTGGCCTTTATCCACCCCTCTATCGCTATCCATCCTCTGTACTTCATTGTCCATCAAAGAGTAGTGGCAACACACACACACACACACACACACACACACACACACACACACACACACACACACACACACACACACACACACACACACACACACACACACACACACACACACACACACACACACACACACACACACACACACACACACACACACACACACACAGAAGCCCCTGCTAATCGTAACACCAGTGTGTGTTGGCCTTTACTTGGTTTGGTTTGGTGTGCACTACATTATACAGACTCCACACTCAACCAAGTGGCAATCCAGATTGTTCAAGCTCAGCCTGAAGCTGCTTAGAATCCCTAAGCTACTTTTTTTAATTCACACCAAAATCTTCACAGACTTCTTACACTAACTTTTTCTTGGTTCTACATTCATTAGGTGTTGTAACAACTTAATCATTATGTGTTATTCAAATTAACTTTTGAATCTGTCTTCTCGTTACCATTGTGAAGGAGAAGCTGAAGATTATTCTAACCATCATTTATTGGTTGATTCAGCTCATGTGAAAATTGAAAATTTGTCTAAGTTTGAATTTTGTTTTAAGGACGATTGGAAGGGTCTCTTGTGTGTCTTTGTCAAGTCTCTTACATGTTTGTCCTTCTTCCTGTTTTATTTCGAAGTTAACTGTCTTGTCCACGTCTCTGCATACTTGTCTTGTCGCCAGATGTCACTACTGGTTTTGGATGCCTGATCTAAAATATACTCTCTGAACTACCTGATTTGTGCCTGAGTTCTGCATTTGGGTTCACCACAGTCTGTAACAACTATTTGAAATTTCCTATTTTTAATTTCATAATAATTCACAATTTTCTCTACAGTGATTTTGCTGTTGTTATTAATTTCCTTTGGACATTTGATTCATGATTCAGACTATGCGTATTTTAAATTCTATTGACAATGCACCAAGTACATCACAGGGCACATTTGCAGAGAAAACCCGAGCCATTCCTGGTCCTCCAGCAATCTTAACCAATAACTATTTGTCTAGAAAATGGTCCAGGGTGCCCTGAACCAGCCTGAACTGCATGCTTTATCAAAGAGAAAAGTCTTAAGCCTAACCTTAGAGGAGCCTGATAGTTAAAAGTCCTGCTTTGTGTGATCAGCCCCAGTACGCAGGAAGTGGGAGCACAAAAGCTCCCTACCACCTGAGTACTGACACAAACAATCTTTACAGGTGCAAGAAGAGCTGGAGACGTGCATTCAACTCAACAAAATTCAATTCATTTTACATGTGGACGGATGGTGGGGGTTGTAAAAGACCCAAAGATAAAAAAAAGAAAAAAAAAAGCAGTTACGGCTTAAAAGCAAAGATAGCGTTATTTCAGTGTCCCAAAAAAAAATGGTTTGAAGAAATACCCAGAGAGACAGATTGTGTACGAAGCAACTCAAAACCATTCCCACAGGCACGTATAATACTTTACCCAATAACTGAACTAACAGGCAGGTTGCCTACTGTGGGGAGAGTCCAGTGCAGACCCGGTAATCACCACATGTGCAACCTGTGATCACTTCAAGCACCACAACTCTCACTGCAAGCAGAATTGGGGAAATCTACATACGAAGGTGACCACCAAACTTCAAACTTACTACACTGCATGCAACAAGGGTGTGTGAATCACTAACACTCCGCGAAGGTTTGTCCAGTGCCTAAAGCAAAACAAAACAAAAACAAACAAATAGATCATATATTCACTTGGCAGTGGGTTTGCACTACACAATGTAGAGTAGACATAGAATCTACTAATGGAATAAAGAAGTAAAAACAGTAATAACAGTCACAGTTTAATATGACAGTCTCGAATGCATAAATATGTGCACTAATGTCTCCTGCAGTTTAAATCCACCTTGTGAATGGTGAAGCACTTTAAGAGCTCAGTTCTTTCAGGACCAGGCAAAGCAGCAGTCTGTCACGAGGTCTGAATCAAAGAAAAGTCCATTTCTGGCTAAATACCTCAGAATACCTTGAAGCAGCAGCCTGCCCCTTCAGCAGGGGCTACAAAGCATTCCCCCGAAACTGGGTGACTTAGCAGCACCAACTCTGCATGAAGCAGTCAGATTCACGGTCAGATGCAATGAAACAACCAACCAAAAATCAAACCCCCCTGCCCAGATGTCCCTCAGCTGCAGGCAGCAGTCAGAATGAGCCTCGACCCTCCACCCAGCCTCATATAGAGGAAGCTCTCATTGCTCACACTTACCTTGGTCATACAAGGGGAAGTTCAATACCTGCCCTACAGAGGGTGCTGCTCTCAACCTAAGAGCCTGATGCTTGAACCTCGATGCCAGCCCTCACACTCCCATTCTACTTTCAGAAAACCGAGGAACCTCCAGTTAGCAGGGACGCTGAGAACCAAGTGTCCTGCCGGGGTAACGTGGGACTAACATCTCTTTAAGATATGATGGAGCCTGATTGGTAAGAGCTTTATGATTTAAAAGAAGAATTTAGTTCATATTCTAGACTTTGTGACAAAGAATCTTTCAACTATAATTTTATTTTCATTGATTTATCGAGCTTTGCGTTACTTGAAATGTTGAAACCATATGTGAATTTATCTCAGCAGGGGGGGATTCCTACTTTCTGTGGGTACAATACAATGTTGTATTGCTGTGTGAACATTTAATTAGAATAACTCTCAATTTGTTCTGACAGTGTGGTTGTAATTTGTCAAGTGCAGCAATACTAGCAAGAGCATGTATTTATTGTATTTATGTACAGCACAGCACAGCGGTAGCCAGCGTGCGGCTACAGGGGACCGGGTCAGCTCTGCCTCGCTCAGGGTCCCACAGGGTGACCAAATCCACAACTTTGCCACTTCTACTGATACTGGGTGCAAAGGGGGGAAAAAAAGGAAATGTTTCACTCTTTTTTCACTCTTATATCTCTACTGACTACCAAAAATTAGTGGGGAAAGTGTTTTAAAGGCCCTTATGTTGCTACGTTTCCTGGCATTTCTTTCTCTTTATAGTGGGCATTTATGTGCGTGGTGAGAATCATTTCCTTTTTTTCTCCTCTTCTGCTCTCTTCGCTCACCCCTGCTGATGATGCAATCCACCATTTCCCTTCTTTTTTTTTCTTTCTTTTTTTTTAAGAAAGGGAGCGCACAAACAGAAAACCATATGCTGTAGGCTTTTCTCTCTTTGAGGTGCGTCTGAGAAAGAGGGTAAATATACAATATTTGTAGCTCATGATTGCAGCAATATCTCAATGCAGTGTTACGTTGTTTATCACAATATATTCCAGGACATTAAATATTGATCGACATGAAGTGCAATTCACTTCAATGTATTTTTATTTTTGAAGATTGTTATAGACGTCCCATCACATAAACCTTTGAAGGATATACAAATGAGCTTTTCTGTCATTCAAAGTTCCCTCCAACAGCTTATTCTGCTGCACAGTGTACCTATTTCTAGGCTCACTGTTCTGTGGGATGCATTCTTCAGCACAATCCCATGAGCATTACAGAAACATGTGCCAATACCACTGAAATGACTATGTATCATTGCACAAAAAAAAGTAAAGTAGAGTTAAATATTGTTCTCTTTCTTTGGTGTTGAGGTGTTGTGTGGGTTACCTAAGAATAGAATAGATTACTCTAGGCAGGCAGTCTGCAGTGATTAACACAAAATATATTCATTATGCAGCCACTTTTTTTTTTTCTTTCTCATATTCTTTGTGACATGTGGCTGTAGCTCATTTAGCATTCATGTCAGGAGAAAAGGAGCAATTACCTGATCTGGAAATATATATTTACCCCTTTTTTTTCTGGGGGTTTGCTCACAGTTGTCAGATTTATGCAAACATAACTAATGCAAGACACCTTTGAATATCTTGTTAAACTTCAAAATGATGATCTGATGTCCACAGAGAATGCTATGATCATTATCCTGCACAGATAAAGTCATGCACATAACTTTGCATGTTCTATCTGTACATGTGTAGGTTTTTTTTTTCTTATTTTTCTTCTGCATGTTCTGGCTTCCTCCCATCATACAGAAGCTTGTTGATGTTACTTGTGAGCCATGGGAGGGAATATGTGAGATTTTATCATTTGCAAGCCAATCCGACATTAATGGAGGGAGACATCGGAAGCAGTTGTGCTTTTATTTAAACCCATAAAAATCCTGCTTCTAAACAGTGTTTTAGGAAAAACAACTAAACATATTGATTCATCCAGACAAATAACTGTATTACGTGTCAAAGGGATGCGAAAGGAAGGTATTTTCCCGGTTGATTATGTCGGTAATTGTATTTTTGTGGCACGATTGCTGCTGTAAACAAACATTTAACAACATGAGAAAACATTATTGACCTGCTGCTGGTTTCCCATGATTTTGTGTGTATTAAACACCTGTCAGTCAGGCTCCAGGCGCCTTGTTCTTTCCCACAGAAACTTCTGGAGCCGCGTTGTGCTTCCATCCCTGGTGGAGGATACAAGCCTTTACTGTGTCCTCGCTCTACCTCAAGGTCTCTTCCCATTCAGAGATGCCAAAAATGCTTCCAAAGGGAGGCGGCTGATGTGACATAGCACCATCCAGCTTGCACAAAACCACAGGAAAAGGTGTTTTCACCATCGGCCTCCAGATTGTATTTTGAACTGAATGTTGCATGAAATGAATGGCAGCAATCGAGGGCAAAAGAGTCGGCATCAGTCATGGTAATAATAGAGAAAAAAGTGGCATCTCATAAAGGTTAGATTGCAACATGCCGATGTGGGCTTCATGAAGAGGTCAAAACTGTCAGCAGCACAGTGTAGAAAAATGAAAAAAGGGATTTTATCCCATTTTCCTGCTCAAATAAATTGAAAATGGGGGCAGATCTGGATACAGTTTAATAAATTATCAACATCCCCCTGGTAATGTGTTTGTGACTTCTTGTTGTTTCATTTCGTCTTTTGTCATCTATTGACATTTTAGCTCACCAATTGCCCACCGATGGACTTTGCTAAGAGTGGTGCAAATTGTGTCAATACCAAAGCAGGATGAAATACTGATTTCTAAGCAGTTGACATTTCTTCACAAGAGTTAAAAATTGGGTGTATGTGTTAGGATGACCTGATTCTCCATCAACAGATAATAAAATGTGATCTAATCTTTATTTGAAGCACAGGTGAAGTAAAATACAAAAATCTGAAGGCAAAAAGTTGCACATGAGTCTTTCAGCAGCTATAATTGTAAACAATCACTATTTATCACTGCAGATAAAACCTACAGAATGCACTTGGAAATAGACCTTTTGTCTGAATATTTGGGAATCCATTCTCTTGATGGTTTCTTCCATTGATGGTGGTGATTGGATTGTGTTCCCATTGTGAATCAAATTCTCGCAAGATATACACGTTCACATTGTTTAGATTCTACATGTCTGATAGATTGACTTTCTGTCAAATTACATCAAGTGTCATGTCTTACACTGCAAATTATTCAATACATTTTTGAAGTTCAATAACAGATATGAAATATTTGTGCAGAAGCACTTACAGCATTTAACTGACTTCCAGGTTTCAAGGTTTGCAAACGATTGATTCAGATCAAGTTTTTTGACATGTCCCCAAAGTTCCTATTTGCTTGACACTTTGAATTTACTCTTCTTGAGCTTCGACTGGCTGCTGACGGAGGGGCCGCCCACGCTGTTCTGTCTGCTGCACCTGAGGAGTGATTGAAGAAGCTGGCCCAGCATTCACCTGGCTGCTTGTTGACATCAGCTGTCCTGTTTAACCTTGCTGTTGTCATTCAGGTAGCAGTGTGGGAGCAGCCTGCCACTCTTATTCTTGAACTGCATCTATTCAGGATGTTCTCTGATCTGAAGCAATCAAGGGTTAGAAAGCTTCTTTTGACTGAGCCAGAAGTTAAAGTTAGTTTTGAATGTACACATATGTACACATACATGTTTTGTATACTCGTTTTACACGAAGAAACTGACTTCCACTGACCTTCCTCAAAACGTAGTGTACACACTGGACAAAGATGAAAGTCTATCACAAGGCTAGAGGGATGGACACTCTCATACAACACACTCACTCACCAAGTCTCCTGCAAGCCTAAAACCCATTTGGACTGTGGAGGAAAATCCACACATGCGCAGGATGAACTCCCCCTTGCCTTGACCCAATCATCTTCTGTGCCTCTTTATGCTGTCCAGGATTGTTGGGCATTGGAGGCGATCTCTAAGTTATCCGTGTGGTACTAAAGCTCCACTCATCACTCCACTCATCTAAACTGGTTACCAATAGAAAAATGTGTTGTGCAGTTTAAACTAAATCATATCCACCAACTTGTTAACAAGACATCGCCTTCTTACGTCTCCTCATTTTGTAATACTGTCAGCCAGGTCCACAACATCAGAACTTGATCAAGTCTCGGGTCACTTGTGTTACCCAGATTTAACACCACGCTGGGTCAGAGCACGCCAGAGCTGCAGTCTGGAACAGCTTCCCCACACATGTCCAAACAAACACCAAAAAACAGGCTTTTAACAAACAAGTCAAAAGGTTTTTATTGGAATCTATAAAAACTGCTAAATTATTTACATATACTTTTTAACTAACTGTGATGCATAGTTTATATTTCTCATTTCATTTTTTTTAATTCTTTTTTATGATTAATCGCTCTGTGATAACTTATGTTTGATCCATATATACATTTGTGATAATTTTAGATTTTTTGATTTGTATAGGTAGAACTTGTATTTATCTATTTATTCTAAATTGTACCATACATTTGTACAATTTTGTGTTTTTAATTGTTCACTATAATGTCACTATTTTATATTTTAATTCAATTTAATTTAATTCTTTAACTATATATATATATATATATATATATATATTATTTTTTTTTACCATTATTAGATCTTTTTCCTTTATCTGAATGTGGATACAAATTAGTTAATTAATAGCTAATTACTTTTGTATCCACCAAATCAATTTCCTTGAGGGCTGCAGCCCTGCATGTGTTCCATGTCTCCCTGCTTCAACACGGCCGATTGCATTGAGCGGCTCGTTGTCTGGCTTTCTGCTGAATGTGGTGATGGACCATCAAGACATTCAGGTGTGTTAAAGAAGGGAGACATGGAAAACATGTAGGGCTACGGCCCTCCATGACCTGAGTCTGACACCCCTGCACCAAATATTTGCCCTTTCTGTGTCTGTTGGACTTGCACAGGATATAACATTAACTGTACCAGTGACACCATATGTTTATCATGGCCTACCTCAACCCCAGACACGATTGTCTTTGAAAATTTGACTTCATAAACTCTTTCTAGTGAACTAAATGAAATCCTAACCAAGACTTCTTTGCTTTCACACTGTTAATGAAAACACCCCTCAATGCCATTCATTTGTATTAATAATTACTTGGAAATTGCAGAACTGACCAAAAATCACTCACATTTGATGATTTATTGCTTAAATACTATTACGAGTGCTGTCCCTTGCCCTGGCTGAAGGTCGAACAACCCTATCGGAAGATTTTCTTCTCCTCTCTCTTAGAATGATCAAGTAAGTGATCATTTCTTTTACTCATTAAACTCTTCAATAACTATGAGCTGGAAATTTGTAGTGCCATACAGAAATGACTTTGGTATAGTGTCCACTGATCAAAAGAAGACATTGCATAAAGAGAGTGTGTGCCATCGATGATCTGAACTCTGCAAGTGGGTTCAATTTCTTATTGGATTTAAAGCAGAAATTGATGCATTCAGCAATATCATGTATTATTTGCTTAAAATCTATATTTTTTGAAAATGTATTAATTTGATGAGTGTTTTTCGAAAAATATTGTCATTTTTAAATGCACAATGTGTATGAGCAAACTGGGTGTTCCCAGTTTTTCACCTTTTCAAGCCCATTTGTCAATCACATGTTCTCATGCTTAGCAGAAAACAAAGGTGCGAAACACAACAGTTTTTGTGTTATTACAGGACGTGTGAAAAACACATGCTGCATTTTTGCATTTTGTCCAGCAAAACTATCTGAAACTATCTAAAACATATAAAGAAATGATTCATTTTGGAGTTATCATCACGCCAGGTCAGACTGACAAGTTAATGAATTTGGGTTGGAATCATGCCTAGTTTGCACGCAGTACTATAAATGCATTCTGACTGTTAAATTCTGATTTCTCTTTCTAGGAAATTCGAATGGTACGCTTTAAGGCTACTGCAATAACTGGATAGACTCCATGTAGCATCATTTAGCATTCATCATTTTCTTCATCAACCCCACTCTGAGCCCATTTGCATCTTTAATATAAATGTATGATTGAAGTGTGATTACATATTTGTTCCACAAGGATAAATAGTTATTTGGCTCTTTTCCACGTGCATGTTTTGCCCTTTGGCTGAGCTTGCGCGACAGCTTAGGTTAACTCAAAACAACAAAATACACATAATGTTTAATGAGAGAACACAGAAAGAAAACACTCAAGTGTGTTTGCATTGTCTTGCATCTGTGACAGCAGATTCAGTGATTTGAACCTCTGACACTGAATTGATAAACGACCTCAGATACGTAACATTCACATCTGCCTCTGAGAAAACACTGGCGTGATGAGAGTATATGTGTGAAACAGCTGTTTGAAGTTTGTCCTGTTAATGTGATCTGGCACCCCCATAGCAGAGAGAAACAGCTCACTTCCTGCTTGAGCCTCGGCACACTGGGAGAGCATCGCAGGAAATCAAGTCAGCCTGCAGTTGTTGCGGCGCACTCGGGTTTCACTGAGCCTGACACTGTCTGCCTTACTGTGAACCAGGCCAGCAGGTGAGGCGTAGAAGGCGCTATTGTCAAGAACTGTCAGAGTCAACCAGATGCTTAAACACTGTGGAACTTACACTCGAAAATGTAAAGAACAGAAAGAGGAAATGGAAATTAGTGCTACTTCACAAACAACCATGTACTGCATGCAGCTGTGATGGCAGTGAAATGTCCCACGGTTCCGAAGGCCTCACATTGCCTCAAGTGGGAGTCTTCAGCATCGCTAATCATATTATTCAAGAGAATTCATCAGTTTTTTTTTTTTTTTTTTCATGCAGAGGTGGCTGAAGTAGCAATCACAATATTTTCCAAAAAAAGAAGTAGATACTTTATTTATTTTTTTTTTTTTTTTTTTATCAACTCCATATTGCAAATTAATGTGAGGAAGTAGAGGTTCTAAAATGCAAAAGTAAAAATGTTTTTTTTAAACCCTGTTCATAGATGACAAGCGGTGGGCTGGACGGAGGCACAAGAAATAACCTTTGAGCTGAAAATGTCCTCCCAAAGTCCCGCTCTGCAGTATAGTAGTTAGTACTGTTGTCTCGAGAAGAAAATGTTAGTAACTTGGGTCCTGCCTGAGTGGAGTTCATATGTCCTCCCTTTGTGTGCCTGGGTTTTCTTTCATTTTCCTCCCACAGTAACAGAAAAACACGCCTTTGACGCTAATTGATGAGTATAAATTGCCCGTAGATGGGAATGTGACTCTGTTTGCGATTGATGGAAATACAATTGGATATATTACCAAAAACAATCAAGGGATGAAAGGAACAATAACTAAAAGTAACCTTAAGAAAACCAAGGATGACATTGGCTGGATTAGAAACGTAACAGAGGTCACACAATAGAATAGAATAGAATAGAATAGAATAGAATAGAATAGAATAGAATAGAATATGAATACTTCATTAATCCAAGAGGGAAATTCTTTGTTGTTTCGTTTTAGAAAAATATCCTATTTCAGACCATCGTGTTTTAAGCAAAACAAGATAGCAATTGAAATCTATTCGAGACTGATTTGATCCCATAAGTGAAATAATCTGGATCACTGAAATAAGATTAATAACCAAAACCTTAAAGGCGAAAGTGTTTGATGACCGCTCATCATAAAGTTGTCTTGACATGGCTGACTTCCCATCTCTGTGTTACCGACTTACTTCAAGTAAATGAGGTCTGTAGAATGTACAACTTTCTCTGTCCAAACTGAGGGACTGAAAAAAAACAAATGATGTCAAAAAGATAAATACTCCGCTGTTAACATTTTGCTTTGCTATTTCACGTATACTCTCAGCTTCTTACTCTATTTGATTAACTGTACAGCTTGCATAGAAAGAGAGGAAAAAAACCTCCCCAAATCCTTCTGAAACCTCTCCACATGTGTTTTTGGATACTTCCCAAATTTCGCTTTCAAATCGCACGAGTCTAAAATGGGTTTTGAATGTTAAATGGTCCTTACAATGGCTGCTCTGACAAAGCTTTTTGAAAAATCAGCCACTGCATTTATGCAGTGTGCATCACAGTTCACTGACTCTAATAAAAGAAATGAGCTCCCCAGAATTTAGCCTTTGTGATATTTTTCACCAGCAATTTTGTCTTCCCATCAGATTTGTTGAGATGATTGCTCAAGCATTTTTAGTTGTAGTGTAGTGTGCTTGTGTCGAGCAGATGCCCCGCTAGCTCATCAGCTTCTCCATTTCTGTACATTAACTTGAATTTCCTCCACTTAGATATGTCGTGTAAATAAGTTGCAGGTTAATGGCTCAGTTTATTAAGAGATAAATGACGTAAAGGCAGATTCGCTTTAATTTTAAATGCGGCTATATGCTTTAAGCAGTCAGTATTTACACCCTCCAAGGCTTCAATTTGGTTTTTGGCTACCAGTCAAAGATAACAGCTGTGCACTTTGAAGGTTCAATGAACTCTCCCAGCCCCTGGCAGCCAGTTAGTCCCGCGGGAGAGGATCATAATTAGAAATGTTATTGGTCATCTTTAGAAAAATCCCCTCCATTTGTAATGAATGATTAAGCGAATGAAATTAGAAGGAGAGACTGAAGAAAGAAAAATAACTGACATTGAAAAAGGAACAAAAGAGGGAAGAAAAAGAAGAAAGGAGGAAGAAATGATGGATGCAATGAAAGATGGCTAATAAAAAAAAAGAAAAAAGAAGAAAAAAGATCAAATGACCAGGTGCACAGTTGCCTCTGGTGTCACATATTTTCTTTCACTCCATTACTGAGAGGTTCACGGTGATCTTATCTGCAAAGATGCTCTGAGTGGCAATGATAACCACCGAGCATTCAAACTGGAGAGGAGCCGGCAGGGATGTATTGTTTGCTGCAGAACAACAATTAGATAAATGCACAGAGGTGCAAGCATCGCCCCGCTCAGTTCCCACTGTTCCATCATCCTCACAAGGAGCCGGGTTGAGTTGCCTCAGGACACGAGGACAGGCAGGATATAACGATAAGTGTCACTCTTTTGCTCGTTTCGGCACTCCGTTGTTCCCTTGGTATTTTCTATGTGGCCCGAGGTGATGCAGTAGAGTGGCCCATTACAAACTCACATTTTATTCACTGAAAAAGCCGCATGACTTGCATCAGTAACCTCCGATGCCGGCGGCGGTTGCCACTGGTCGGCATCTTCGAGGGTCAGATAGATGCACTGTCGGGAATTCTGATGGGTCGTTGCAGTATCAGTTATAACCATTACAACTGCACACAAGTTTGACATGATTTAGAGAAAAAGGACAGGCGGAGAGACGGGGAGTCAGCAGCACTGACCTTGATGTTTGTATTGACTCTTTGAAGCTCTGATCTCACTGTGCTGCGGCAACTCACGGGTAATTGAAAACAAAACATGCAAGAAGGAACACAAATTAGCAGCAATCATCACTTGGACTCATTCTGAATTCTTACTTTGTGTTTGTGTCACTTGGTAGTTGCACAAACTTTGAGAAATCTGGGCCAAAATGTGTCTGGTGTGATGACACACTCGAGATTTGCAGGATTTTTGCAAGATGAGAGATGACATGACTTAAATTCTTGGCTGTCGTGAGCATCTTGTAATGGATTCATGGATGTTCTTCAACAATCGCACACTTATGGAAGGCGATTGAGAGTTTTGGATCATAAATAAGGGATCTCTCCTCAGCACTTTAATGAATTTGCCATCAGATGTCAAACAAAATGGAGCTAAAATAAAATAAAGTGAGAACAACGTACCACTTCCTGTGGACGTTGATCTGGAGACCAGCTTTCACGACAGGGTGGAGACCCCAACCTGGAAGAAGACTGACACGCACAAGTCTCATTTCTCATATTTTTTTTAATACAAGGAAACCAAAACGATGAGGGTTGGAGACAGGTTTGAAACATCTAGGAGACTATTTGTGATGCATTTCCAAACTCCACTGGCACTGTGACTCATGCAACTCATTTGCAAACCCCTGCAAGATGTTTCAGGATGTTTTGAGAAGAGGTTTACAGATCCCACTCACGAATTGTCGAAGCCCAGTGCATTGGGACGCTTTAGGAAGGTTTCTTTTTTTTTTTCTTAATTTCTGTTGATTTATTTTTGATAATTTTGGGGTATTTCATGCTTTTTTCATGCGTAATTTGAGCTTGTTATTGCTGCAGTTAAGTTGGCAAAAGACATTACCAGAAAATCACAAACAGAAATTTCATTTTTGTTGAGAATGATAAGACAAAAGAGTGATTTTCCGAAAGACTGCGATGCGATTTGTTGATTGATTTCAGGTTTATACAGAAATCGCCCTCAGAAACATCTCAAGCAATGACACAGATACACAGAATCCGTCTGTACAACAGGGACCTTTTCATTAATCCGTCTATCCATCTTTTATACTGTGGGGTAGCGAGGTGCGAGTTTGAACGAATCGTTCAAAACCCTCGAGCCACTTTGCTGAATGGTGACTCACGAGTCATCTCGTTCATTCACTCGTTTAATGAGTCATTCTTGCTGCAGCCGTCCAGCTGCAGAGAGAAAAACAGAAATGTCACTGTTGGTCTGCTGCTACTGCTAATAGCTGCTACCGGCCCTTTAAGCTCATATGAGGCGTTCAGCGCGCATGCCCGACTCAGCTTGAAACTGGAAAGAGTCGTTCACCTCCTCTGAATCGGACAGTACGTAGAGTCGTGAGCTGCACCGTTCAACTCGCTTCAGCCTTCCGCCCCTCCCAACCTGAAAGTCTGCAGCGGCGCTGCGCTCAGATAGTTTCTGAGTGACGGCGGAGTAAAAAACACTTTGTTTGTTTTGCAAAGCTTGTAGAAATAAATTCATGAATACATGAATTATTAGATAATAAATAATGTTAAAATACGACAGTAGCGTGTATTGTGTTGCGTTTAATACTGTCCCCTATTATTAGTTCTGCCCTTTGAATGTCGTTATTTATTAATACTAGTAAAACAATTTTTGAAAATTTTAAGGAGAAAATCTGAGCTTTTCAAGAATATATATATATATATATATATATATATATATATATATATATTGCTATTCTGAATACCTGGTATATACTTTATGTTTAATGACTTATTTAACTTAGTTCCTTCGTTAACTTTGTTCAATTAAACCTCAAACACAACACAAATAATGTAGACTAAACAGACCAGTGCCACGAAAAACTCGTGTGTAGTTCTTGTTTCAGCCTTTTCCTATTGCTATGTGATGCTCCCCAAGCGTCTACGTCTGGGAGAGGGTGGAAATAGTGCGTATGCGCAACTGTTCAAATGATTCATGATTCAGACACCTGAATAACTTGGATGAAAGACTCAAAAACCGTTGAGTCAGTTTAAGGAGTCGGGTTGCTCATCACTACTGTGGGAACCCAGCATGAGTCATTCTGATGATGTGACATTGCGTTTGAATGGATTCAAGCTTCAGATTTAATGTCTCTTCATATGGGCAATTTAAGATTTTTCATTGGCTTTCTGAAGTTGCTTCTCTTCTATCCTGTTCTCCCAGCAAGGTCACAGCAGCTCAGTGCCAAGGTTTTCCAGGAAAGATCATGTTTATGAAAACTGGCGACCCGAGTTGAAAATCTCCCTTTAAAAAAATTGGCACGCGTTCATTGTAAGAGAGGCGAAACTATGAAGTAACTTCACATGAAAGCTTCACAAGAGCCTAATTTCCCCTTGGACCACTAATTGGATGCATTTGGACCGTTCACAGAGCATATCATTGAATGTCTGATTTGCACTCTGAACGGTTTTGTAATTTCCTGAATGTCTTGTAATTTCTGACTTTAATTGCTCTAATTCATGAATTGCACAAAACCTAATTCTTCTTCATCCATTACCTCAGGTACATCTTCCTGTGCGGACATGCATACACATATACATCTTACTCTGTCCAGCACAATGTTGCTGTGAAGTCGCTTCGTAATGCAGCCGTGGTCAGATTATGCTGAAATACAAACACGATTTTGTGTGGTTGAGACAATTTTCAACCAATTGTAATATCAATAAGGTTTTCTTAATTAATGCACAATAATACTAATATAAGTGCCGTGTTTGAAAAGATTTTGCAATGTGATTTTTAAATAAATAAATTTTTTTAGATCTAATGCTGCGTGGAAACAGTTTCCTGCTGGTACATTTGACTTGTGCCTGCACTTTAAATCAGTAAAATCCCACTCCTCTTTTATTGCCCCAAGTTACAGCCACATTAAATGCAGCCATTTTGACACCTGTGTTACAAAAGAAACGATTACAGTTTAACTGCGGCAGCAGATATGTTACTACAGACATTTTCACAGTTTGTTAGTTTTCTTTCAAATCACTCTCTGGTCCTGTCAAGAACCTTTTTTTTATTTTTTATTTCAAATGCCTTGCAGCTATTACTTGGTGTAATGCAGAATGTATACAAAGCTCTGGGCATACTACAAAATACAGTATATGGCTGGTGTGATTAATTGGGATTCTTTGCCCTACCACTATTTAGAGGGACCTGGCTCCAATCAGGAATGATTGAGTTACCTAAAAAGTCAATTTTTAAGCTGCAAATCTTCTATAGTGTAAATTTAGGGGGGGACTTTCTTGCCTGTCGTGTCCATCTTTACATGCCCTTTACAATCTGTGGACCACTCGAAGCCTTTGCTCTTTGAACACCTTGTGAGTCAGAGATCTAATTGACTGAGGGTAAAAAAAGAATTCACTTGAAATGGTTCTAGCAAAAAAAAAGAAAAAAGAAAGAAAGAAGGGGAGTCAAAAATAAAGTGTGACACTTTCAGGAAAGGTGACAATTAAAATCCAGTTTCATGTTTTCTTAATTTTTCATGAGACTGTTCCCTTGTTTGACGAGCACGATATAAATAGACGCTGCGAGACAAACGCTGTCAATAAACACAAATCATCGGAAAATATGAGCGATGATCACATATTAAAGACTATTGATATTAAACGTAAAAAAAAATGAGACCCAGATACTCATGGTCTTTTGGCATTCATAATATCACATGACAAAAATTGGAAAGTTGCAGGTCGATTCCCCATCCATGGATGGACTAGGCGCCTCGAGTGGCAGCTGCCTGCACTGGTGTGTGAATGTGTGTGAATGTGTGTGAATGTGGGTGAATGTGACTAACACATTTTAAAATGCATTGGGACTGCTCAAGCAGTGGAAAAGCGCTGCATATGTAAGTGAAATCCATTTAACATTTAAATCTGGCCTTTATAGAAAAACAGAAAAACAGAAAAAAGAAGTGGGGCTGCTCTGATCAGTGGTGTCACATTTCTTCATTTAAAATCTGGAACAGAATTCACAATTGCTCTGTTGCCTTACAAAATTCTTTGTAATATTCATTAACATGGTGCTGGTTTATTGGAGGTTACGAGAGTTTCTACAGTAGAATGGGGGGGGGGGGCGGAGGATTCAGCTGTGAGGTTCTTCGCATGTTGAACACACTCCCACGTTGATTTAGGGAGGCGAACACGACTACTACTTTAGGAACTCATTTGTAAAACTGTCCTATTCAATGAAGCCATGTCACTGTGGACCATTTAGCAGTAGAGCCGCTGTAAGTTTAGACTGCTCAAAACAGGGTTGTTTCACCTTTCGTCACCCTCATATATCCACACATCACTGTTGCATCTCACTAACATTCTTCTCTGCATGGTTGTTTTTTCTCTGGACTTTTTTGGCATGTAAATGCCACGAGCTGGCTATGTTGCGATTGGTGGTGTATACTGTATAAAGAGAACTGACAAAATACAGACAATTGATGGTGCAACACTTCAATAACTCAAGAGAAAATGTGCCCCAAGTCTGTGGAATTGCTTTCCTATATGTCCATTTATTGTCTTTTTCATTTTTTCCACGCGTGTTTTTTCCATGAACCCTTTTCATAGATTACAGTGTACGAGAGTGAGAGTGATAAATTACACAGATGTACGGGCTATAATGCACCTTGGCTTTTCTACAGAATGATGGTGCTAACAAAAAAACTAAAGAAAAGAAGAAAATACTGCCTAACTATGTCCTTTTCTTGTCCCTATGGTAACAAGAAGCAGGGCAAAGGTCTATCTGAGTAATAATTAGGCGTTACTCTATTGATCTCCTCATGGAAATTCTCTTTTTGCCTGCCCTTGTGTGCAGGAGAGTCAGACCACTGGGTCAGCTTGAGAAGTGCACTGCTGACTCTTCAGTGGGATGAAAGCATGTCATCACAGAGGCTTTAACCTGCTCTCTGCAGTGGAAGAAAGATGTCCCTCCATACTTCACTCTGCCCTGCCTTGCCCTGCCCAGCCTGCATGTATGTAAGTCGATATGAATAAAAATATAGTGCATCTTCAAAGGTGCTTGTCTTGGCTTGTGGCCATTATAAAAGCAGTCCTTGGGTAAACACATTTGCATTTGACCATAGAATATGCAGGCAAGTGGATGATTTTTTTTTTCCTACTTAGGTGTAAGTGGGGTCTGTTTGCAGCAAGTGAATTGTGTACATGGAAACAAAAAACGTGGGATACTCCGGCCCCAATGCAGCATTGGAACCAACCAGCTCTTATTTAATGACAACATATAATTCTATAACGTTTTATTATAATCAAATCTTCATTCATACAAAAATGTCCCTTTAATGAGATTAAGTGAGCTTTGGTCAGAGCAATAGATGATGGGTTTCAAGATCAATCACGATGTAAAAAATGAATGGTGCACAGAGCAGGAAATCTTAGTCTAAATGTCCATTATACAGATGTCCAGTGGCTATACCAGAACCCAGATGATATTAGCCGTAGCTCCCAGAGGCTGAATTGTCATCAGATTGATAGCTGATGTATTCTGGGATTTCTTTTTTAAGAGTTGTATGCAGTAACGGGCAGGAGCAAATAATATCAAAAGGTTTGCATATTGTGACCTCCTGTTATAATATAAAGAGGGCAATCTAACATGCAGTTCAATCAGAGATGAGTGTAATAGACAATTCTTCCTCTTCACCACTGCTGAGTTGATCTATGAATGGCTCGAAGTTGTTATTTCAATGCAGGATCAAGTTCAATAGCGTTCCCGCTGAAGATTGGATATTTTAATATGCAATGCTGTT
Organism: Lipophrys pholis; assembly: GCF_963383615.2. Lineage (NCBI taxonomy): Eukaryota > Metazoa > Chordata > Actinopteri > Blenniiformes > Blenniidae > Lipophrys > Lipophrys pholis. The sequence goes on from NC_137636.1 coordinate 9,544,101, forward strand.
TTGTGGCAAACAAATCCCGTGGATGACGTTCCGCTGAGAATTTATCTTAGTATGGATTCTAATCATTCATCCCAGCAGCATGGTGGGCTCTTCACTCCGCTCTTGAGTAGATCCCCAATGTCAGTGTGACCATCTGTAGTCATTTCATTTACTCGTCTAAAAAGAAAAAAGAAAAAAGAAAGAAAATAAGAGATTTTTCTTCTATACCCAAATGCAGCTCATTGCATGCTCATCATAGAGTGTGAGTTCGGACATCACCTTTTCCGTCCCTCCTTTTCTTACCAAGACATAGGCACGGAATAGATTGTCTGCTGCTAATAGGTTTCCCTCATTGACGGATAATGCTGTGGCAGCGGGGTGTGGTTTTGTATCTATCTGGGTAGCAGACATCAGCGGAGGCTCAGCCCTGCAGTCACAGCTGCAGGTAAATTGGTAATTAGTAATCTTGTCTATTTATCCTCCCTGCAGTGAGGCTGGAGTCTTTCTCCTGGTGATTATGTACGCCAGCAGCGTGCTCTCCCTGCCTCCAGTCCGACGTTGTCTGCTGGAGTGTCGAGAGTCTCGGCTGCGTTATTTCTATTTAACAAAATCACAGGTGTTTTTTAACTAATCCCCTACGTGACTATCCATCTGGGAGAAGTGAAGACATCAGACCCTTTTACTGCCTCACTGCTGGTGCATTTCATTTCACATCCCTTCATTTCCCTGTCCTCCGATGACCCATGCAAATTGATTGGGTCTGCCATCATAAATGACATCTCAGTTCCCTTAATTCTACTCGGAGGAGCAGGAGCACAGATGCCTAATAGAGAAAAAGAATCATCCTAAGTGGAAACCTTTATCAGATGGACACACCCTTGGAGTGGAAGTGAGAGGATTGTAAGTGAGCTGATAATACAGGCTGCTCTGAAAGCACTTTGTCACAACACCGTAAGGATCGATGAACAGACCCTCACTTTGTCTTTTCAGGTAAATTGTGATGCAGAGAAACAAATGCGATTCATGCATTTCTTCTATTTCACTCAGAAGTTTCTATTACATCCCTATAGTGGCACAAATGCAACATTTCTACTCAATGTGATACTTGTACTTTTACATAAAAGTGGTATGTTAAAAGTTCTTTACTTGATCAGGTAACTTCTGCAGTTCGGTTATGTTTAGCGCTGATTACAACAAACCCACCTCGTAGTACTTTGAACAATAAAAATAACAATCCCCAAATCCCACTGTGGGTATCAATAGAGAGCAGACTCCAGACTCCGAAGTGGGGTCAGAGAACAGTAAGAAAAATTACAGACAGAAAGTCACAACTTCTTCAGACACATTGTCTTTCCTCCTCATCCTCATGATGTGCATGTCGCAGTATTATTTTGACAATATGGTCTTGTTGCTCTGACACATTGTTTGAGCCGTTAGGACTGTGCAAGGGCTGATTCACTCATAACAAAACAATGTGTTAGTTGAACAAACATCCTCTATCGTATGGATGCCAGTGATTATTGAAAGAGGGAGATTTCAACAACAAAAAGCAGCCACAAAACAGCAGAGATGAACAAGCATGCAGAGACGGTAATGACCAGGTGCTAAAAGCATTCATGGCCTCGTCGCTTTTTTGAACACTCGATGTTGGCTCTTCCTTGATTGGCCGTTTTGATTGTGTTTGACAGTCGGTTGTATTTCACTTTATACCCTTCAACATCATATCATACCAGATGGCAACAGGCCAGAAGTCAGAAGAACAAAATGAAAAAAGAAATCAAGGAAAAATGACAAAACAAAAACCCAAAACAAAGTCAACAATCTGCTCAAACAGATTCTGAAACACTGCTGGTGAGAAGTGTGGCTGAGACTACCGTTATTTCAAAATACCAAAAGCACAAAAGCGTCATTGTCATATACTGAAGCGTTTCTTTATTTATTGCAAGATATACAACATTACTCAACATTATCGCATGTGTAACTATTATCGTGCAGCAGTGGAGATCATCTGGCCTGAAGACCTCTCCGGAGGGAAAGAGCTAATTAATGATTTTAATAATAAATTAAGACTGCTCATGCATCACGGATACTGTGGATACAGGTCAACGTTAATGTCACTTACAGTTAGACATTTTTATGTTGCTGTCGGGAAAACTGATTTAGTAAAGGACTAATGGTTTGCCACTCTCCCTGCAAACAGAAGATAAGTGAAATAGCAACCTTTCTCACGCGCTAAGACTTACAGATGACACATTAGAAGGATAGTTAGAGGAAGCAGTTGGTTTTTTTTGTACAAAAGTTATGTACAATAAACAGCAATGAGCCCACTGAAACTTGAATCAATGATTTCAAAAATAGGGATCAACTCCTTAGTATTTTTTGATTTATGACACATAATTCCTAATAACTGATGTCGACTGGCTGATAAGGTGTAGAGGATAAGAAGGGTCCACAAGCTTGTTACTATTGAGAAAATGTATTTGTCTTTACAGGGGGCATCAATCAGAGCAAGTCATTGCAACTTTATTAAAATGATCTAATTAATTATCTACTAATGAATTATCAACCAAGGCGTTGTGCGTATTAAAAAACATGTGTAAATTGGATATTACATGAACACATGCCAGGAAGGTGATGTACTGATAGGATGCATTGAGGATCAAGATTAAATAATTCACACAATTGATTTAGCTCATTTACTTTCGTGAATGCGGAATATCAGGTGTGTATTCCAGGTCATGCCAAACACCGGAAGGAGTTTATATCTGATAAATCAAATGTACAATGTGCAATGTGACTGTTCAGCTCAGCCTTCAGCAGAAATGCTGCTGTTATTGTGGTGGACGGCATTTCTTCCACTGGCGCCGCACAACTTCTATTTGCAAATGTTTAAATATTTTCGTTGTCGTACCTCATCGTGACTGATCTATACCCAGCTTTCACTTTTCTTAATGACAAATTCACATTCACTTGCAGTAAAAAAAACAACATATGTTTGATAACTTCCTCCACAAAAACATAAAACTCTGTTTTATCCCATTTCATTTACCGGATTGATCTGAGGTAAAATTCCTGATAAACATCCTTCTGAACATTGACACCAATTGAGACCAGTCTATCACAAAAGTTCTTTTCAGATGAAGAATTTTAGTAAAACCATCTAAAATGTCCTTACATTTTAAAATATCACAGTGTTTTATGACTCACTGCTTCTTTCTTAAGGAGAGTCAATACCCCAACCTGCAGAGAATCCACAAAAGCCTGATAACCCATGATATTACGGCATGACTTGACAATGTTCAAAGGTTTTTTTTTGTGATGCCAAGGAGGGTTTGGCTTTCCACCCCCATAAGTGCTTGGGTTAGTACATGATAGTCCTTTGGACTTCTTTGGCTTTAAGGTGCTTCTTATAAAGCTATGAGGTGCATCAGGGGTCACAATCCTGCTGCAAAGATTCAAAGAAGATGAACATTGTCTCTAAATAATGCAGCAGTACTGCTCTTTGACATGGCTGGAGTTTACCCGCTGCACGTGTCCGGCTCCAGCGTATTCAAACTACTCTCTGACTTGATTACTTCTCCTGCCGTGTTTCACCACAGGATCATCCGGATCAGTCTCTCTCCCGTTTGTCTCGACACACAAACCCACACGCTCCTTGTTACTGCCGTGAATCTCAAAATTGAATTCATGAGTAACGGGGACTTTTTCTCTCTCTCTCTCTGACGGTGAAATACTGGTGTGCATTAGCCCAGTCTGAGTGTCTGGCCTTATTTCTCCTCCTGAGAAAAAGAAACCCCTCCTCACCCAGGTGGCTTTCTTTTTTCTTTTGAGTTCTGCGGTTCTGTATTTCATAAATTTGTTACCTGCGATGAACTTTTTGTGTGTGTATTTTTCAAATAACAAAGCTTAAACCATTGATCGTCTCACGATTTGCTCATTGCTTTGGTGTGACTAGTTTAGTATTTATTAAGTTAAATTAATTAAAATATACATAAAATATTACAGGTTCACAGGCACTACAGCGATTTGACAGTATGGGAAGAACAATGAAGTTGAGATGGTTTGGTCATGTTTACAGGGAAAAAGTATAACTATGTAGGGAAAACAATGGTGAGGATGGCGTGGAGAAGTAGGAAACCATAGGTGGTGGGAGGTGCAGTGATGTGGGGAGAAAAGATGCAGAAAATGGAAGGCATTAGGGGGAGATGATTCATTGTGGCAGCTCTGTATGGAAAAATACAGAAAGAAGAATTATTATTACATGATTAAATACATGTAAATATATAATAACAACACAAAATGCGTTTTACGTTTCCTACCAATTACGAATGCATCCTACATGCCTCAGTTAGTTTTGTATTGTGCCCAGGCTCAAATTAAACATACTTTGTTATTACACAGGTTCACTGATACAGTAGATAGCTGATTTCTTGTGTAAAACAGCATCGTTTACCTGCCCGGGCATGCAAAGCACACTCACAGTTTTGACCAGCCTTTGCCTAACCTGGACTTTAAATGGATCCTGCAATGTGGACGTCTTGCTCAATATTACTAATATGTAACAAGGGGACAGCAGTATAATTTAAAAAATGTAAGAACTTACAATGGAAAGTGTACTCCCAAATGGTTTAGAGAGTAAGTCACATTATCTGTGCAAAAAAGAAAAAAAAGAAAAAGAGAAACAGATGACACAGTTAAGACCCAAACATGTGTTCCTGCTCTGCAGCCCTCATCAGTAATGGCACCACTTCAAATGATATTAATGCCAGAAACAGCAATAAGTGTTGGATAAACTCTTGCATCATATGCAGTGCAACTTTATATTACAAGATAAATGAACGTTTCGTTTGTTCAAGTATCTTCCAGAGTAAGGTGACGCTTCTTCCCGTGTAGTCCATGTACACAGCACACAATTAATATGGTACAGCAATAACTTTTATATTGAAATGGAATGGTTGGTTTCTGTTGATCATTTTGAAAATCAAAACTTGGTAATAGTCCTTTGTTATTTCCTGGGAATGGAGTGGAAGTACAACTGCTCTTGAGTGAAAGATAATGAGAAAACGCAGCAACAAAAATATTGAGATAAACTAAAGGCATGAAGACAGCAACAGGAAGCTCGAACACAAGTTACATTAATGTTTATGTAGGGTATGTGAAGATATCTTAGCCTTCACTACCTTTTATTTGTTTTTTTACAAGATAGAGAGAGACAACCGCTATCATTCATGACAATAAGAAACTATCAACCTGTTGTGAATTGAGAGTAACAGTGAGGCTTAGGAGGACAAACACAGTGGGAGCAGAAAGGACCTGCAAGGTTAAATTCATTAAAAAATAAAATTCAAGCAACAACATTTCTAAGAAAAAAAAAAAAATAGCCACATATGGGAAAAGTACATGAAGAAAAGTAAAATAACAGAAATCTTGCTTGTGTTCAGATTTATGGCTTTCACCAACTCTTCCTGCTCCTGGCTGGAGCCCACTGGATCCAATTCACCCTGACCAATCCCATCACAGCAGGAAGCAAGAAAACTTTCACACACTTAACCAAAGTACCTCTTCACTGTTAATGAAGTATCTGTTACTTTCTTTCATGTAAAAGTAAAATTTCTAGCCCCTTTACATAGTATGGTTTGTGCGCTTGAAGGGTTCTTCTGTTAAAAATGGTTCTGCTTTCTTGTTTAGATCATTCTTCTCAGTTTCTTCTGCCTAAAATTGTTAGCAAGCTGTCGTCCAAGACAAAGAAGTAATACAACCATTCATATTAAAGTGATACCGACTTCAGTGAAAACTTTGTCAGAATCGTCATCAGAAGAACACCGTTATCTCTCGCGATTTCACCACTTGCTCTCTTTTGTCAAGATGTGAACTCAACAATTTCCCGTATAATTCATACTGATTTAATTTTTCTGCTTGCTTTTTCCTATGCGCTGGTGAATAATTGTCCCATTTATACACTGCCACAGCCACTTAAACCCCCATCTTCCTCCCACTGAAGGACTGCTGAAATGCTTTTGAGGTTATGAAACCACAGCATTCAATGTGGCTTTTAATCAGAGCAAGATGATAAGACGCTCATGCTGCCCTTTGGTTTGAACTACTCTAGCAAGCACAGCCATTTTTTTTTTATTTTTATATTTTCATTTTTTTCACCTATCAGGCACAGCGAAGCAGAGATGTTTAAACTCAAAGACACAATCCAGAATAGCAGAAGCTTTCATTTGCATGAAAGTGTGAAGAACATCACTTTTCCAAATTGCTCCTGAGAGGGAGGGGGGGGGGCTCTGTTTGATGAACAGAGTTCAGCCTTTGATTACAATCCCTTCAAGATCCATTAGACACTCAACATAATCACCTCCATTCATTCCCTCTTCCCCCTCATATTGATGTCCACACGTGCCTTTTCCCCAGGTGTCACTCACTGGGGCCTGACTGCTCCTCCCAGTGTTCAGCCCGATTCCTCCTTGGCCTCACTCCAAAGCGGGAAAAGCTGAATCAATCCATAGGAGATTAAAGAGGATCACCAATTTGTGTGGAAAATCACATTTTACACCGTCTGAAAGGGGATTGGTGGTGAGGCTGTCCAACAGTTTATATTCGAATGGTGCAGCTTGGAGGGGACACGTATGTGAGATTTGAAATTAGTTGAGTCGCATACAAATCAAAGCCGATCAACATATAAGTTTCTGTTGCCAATTTGATCACAGGAACGGGCGTACAGTGGGAGGAGAATATACCTGTGAAAAGCATGATCACGATGCAGACCTTGTCTTTGTCGGTACTTCTGTTTCTAATCTCGCAGCACAATGCAAAGCGAATCACTAAGTTGAGAAACTTAGTGAGTCACGGGCCATAGAAGTGATGCTCATAGCTCTAATGAAATAACAGAATGAACGAGATTTTGTTCGTCAGAGTGCTTATGCTTTATGCGCGCAAATGAAATGCACACTGCTATTGTGAAGACAACAACATACATTTTCCAAAGAATTAGCAGCTTTGTGATCTGAATTTGAATCATTTGGCATCCCAACACCAGCAAGCATTTTCTGCATATTTTATCCTGAACATAAAAAATTAATTAGAGACACGTCGTCGCGAATCAACATCAATATTTTACTCAATATAGATCAATTTGCATTAAATTACAAAAAGTATTCACCCGTGAAATGGTTTTCACAATTTATTGTTTCCATTAAAGAAACAAAAATCTATATAATTTGTGTTTTTGCACCATATTTTATAACAAATAAAATAATCATTTGTTTGAGAACATGAAAGCTATTCATTCCACCTACACTTTGAGAATCCCTGCTGCTGACACGAGTAGCTCAGATAATGTGTACCGTGGTGAAAGCAGGATACACAATGGAGTTACAACACTAAAGTGCCGTCTTTCCAACTTTCCAAAGAAACTATGGAAACGAACATTAACGTCCGTGCCTGGAGGTCTGCAGAGACATGGCGCCTTACGGTGGCAGAGGATACCGTCCAGCGCAAGCTGACTACTAACATTCACACCGAGCGGCAATTTAGGGTCACCGATTAACCTCGCATGTGTGTTTTTGGACTGCGGGAGGAAGCTGGAGTATCCCGAGAATAACCCATGTGAACAATGAAAAAGGCCCAGATTCAAACACTCACAGGTTTTCTTTTTAATAATTTACACTTTGTCCCAACTGTTTCAGAAACAGGTTGTAATGATTCGTTGCAGTTTGTGTGTTTTCAGT